>NC_064811.1:121852281-121923262 GCF_023721935.1 Panthera uncia
CAATTCTGTATTACCAAGTCCTTAGTCTTGAGGGAACATGGTGTGTTTTTCAATCGAAGGCTCAGAATAAATTCTTATAAGCATTTTAGAAGCTTCTAGCCTTAAAGATTATTCACCTTTCATGCACGCTCAGCTGATATCCTTAGACATACACTTACGCTAGTCATGGCTATCTTCTTCCATTTCCTTAAGAGATAAAATATATTTATAGAGATAGGGCTACCATTAGTGAAACTTGTGCAATTGTACAGGTTCGGAAAAAGATTTAGAGAAGATGCGAAGCTCATATGCAGCTTGATTTATTTTTCTGCCACCACTACCATAATTTCCCCTATTTTGGTTGTTCTTCATTTCTTGCATGTTGCTGCTAATCTGAGGGCAGTTTGTGACTATGAAAGAGATAGGTGTGTGTGTGTGTGTGTGTGTGTGTGTGTGTGTGTATCAAAGAACACTGAGCCCTTAAAGAGAATTTTTTTAAATGACCACAATATCTGTATCAATGCATTTTTAGTAATCAGTGGACTTGATGTAATAAGGCTTCTTAGATATCTAGGATATGCTGTCCACCTGAAGAGGACTTTTGTTTTTGAAACATCTGTCTCTTTCTTGAGTTATTTTACATAAATGGTAAAAGAATATGCTGAGGCTTCTACTCCCCTGAGCGCCACTCCATAACTACCAGCAATATGGCAAAATGGCAGATGTGGATTGGAAAACTTACAGTGTCCCTGCAGTACTTCTTCCCTACGGCCCCAGAAGAAGCATCTCCTGTGCTCTTTTGTGTATTGCATAACATGATAAAACTAGGAACCCATGTCTACCATAGAAATCATCGATGGCTTCATTGTTACTTAGTAGTAGATGGGAATTTTTATAAGTGGAATTTGTTTCATTTGGTATGAAAGTGAGGTGGGGATCAATCTTCCTGCCTATTGTATGCTTGCCCCAAGGTAGGTTCTTAGACTGTTAGACTGTTGGAATAGAATTGTCCCCATTCCTACAAAAACACACCCTACTTTATGGGCTATCAAAATAGCTGTATCCTGTTCCGCATCTAAACCCCAAATAACACTTAAGCAGCCAAATTAAAACATTAACTTGTCTGTCTGTTGTTGTTGTTGCCATTATTTACCAGATAATTGTTCAACTCTCCCCTTAGCTTTTACTATATGGACCAGGAATTCAAATCGTTGACCAGAGACTAAAATATTCCAAGCAAGGTGTCTGTTTTTTACAGGTGAGAATTATTTTAAGGTAACCTCATGTATCCAGAAGTTTAAAAAATAAAGACTATCAGTAACCAAAGGACAACATTTATGACATAGGAAGTACTCAATATCTGTTTATAAAAGGAAATGTTTTCCCCTGGAGTTTTATCTTTTTAGTTATGTTGGAACACATGTCATTTTATAAGAATTATTTTATAAACATGTTAAGGGATGCATTTATTTAACTGTACAGGCTTAGACCAGGTCTGCTACTACAAAGCAAGACAAAAACTTCAGCCATTTTCTACTGATTCTGGGCAGTATTAACAGCAGAGTCAAGTAGAGAAAAACCTTGGATTGAGAGTAACTTGTTCTGTGAGTGTTCTGCAGGACGAGCAAACATTTCTAATAAATTTTAACTTGATAAATGAGTTATGTCTTGCAATATGAGTAGTACCTGATGCTGGATATCACATGATTACAACTAAGGCATTGGTTCTTGAAATTCACTTTGATATACAAGTGGTTTGGATTACAAGCATGTCTCCAGAATGAATAATGTTCGCAAACCAAGCATAATTTTTATTGTAATTTTAATAATCAAAATGAACTGCACCAAATGGCACAGAGTTGGTGTGTTACAAAGAGACATTAAACTGAAAACTTATAAATGTCTTCTTTGTGTTCAAACCCCTACTTTTTTCCAGGTGTTATGTGGAAAGTAAAAATTTAAGGGATAGTTGGGTTGGTTTTCCATGGACTAGTTACTGATCTCTACTTGGAAGAACCACAACACTCATGGGTTGCTTGCTTTACTCATGGCTGGCCCTGCTTTCCTAGAGTAAATATCCTTATTTTCCTTATAAATATGTCTGTATCCTTAACCATTTATGCAGTAATGACTGTATTGCCTTTTATTTGGTATTTTGTACTATACTTTTCATTTCATTGGCATTGGTATTTTAATATTCAATTAACTTATTTAATAATTAATGATTACTATATTGGCAATGGTAATTATATAATGAAGATGTACTTTTAGTTCATTAGGCATTTAATCTTAAAATTTTCTTTTTTACATTTATTCATTTTTGAGAGACAGAGAGAGACAGAGCATAAGTGGGGGAGGGGCAGAGAGAGAGGGAGACACAGAATCTGAAGCGGGCTCCAGGATCTGAGCTATCAGTGCAGAGCCTGATGTGGGGCTCAAACTCACAAACCGCGAGATCATGACCTGAGCCGAAGTTGGACACTCAACCGACTAAGCCACCCAGGCGCCCCAGGCATTTAATCTTTTAAATGCCTTTTAAAAAAAATGTTTATTTTAAGAAAGAGAGAGAGAGAGAGGAGAGAGGAGGGAGAATGCCTGTGTAAGCAGGGGAGGGGCGGGGGGGGGGGGGAGAGAATCCCAAGCAGGCTGTCAGCACAGAGCCCGACATGGTGCTTGATCCTGCGAACTGTGAGATCATTACCTAAGCCAATTGGACACTCAACCAACTGAGCCACCCAGGCACCCCTTAAATGCCTCTTAAATAACAATTTTATCTTTTAAAACACTACCTTGTATGTGTTTGCAGCTGAAATATAGAAATTAGAACTTGACACAATCTATATCTCTTCTTTTTCTTCTTCGTCTTACTGCTACTACTACCATTATTAAAAAGCTAGACATTGGGTATAAGATCACATACCCAAAACCACGGTCTTAATTTTAATAACTGTTCTTATTCTTATTCTATCTTGAATTAAATCATAATGTTAGAACATAGTGCAATAATTAAATGGAGTACACAACAATAACAATAAAATGAGTGAAGGGCAAATCATGTGGTTTCCATGGAAAAATTTGTATCAGAAGTTGTTCAGGTATACTTTTATTAAATTTTCTGTTTTAAATGAGATATTGGGAATATTGTTTTTGCATTCTGGTGTTTACCCGGATATGGATGCTCAAAGACAGATGTCTTAATGGAAGAAGCAAGATTGAAACATAAATGAAAACTTTCCTCAAAGAAGAGATCTCGAAAGGTTAGGGTGAGCCAAGTTACTGAAGCGTACTATATATTTCTGCGTTCTCTGCTTTTTTAACCTGTGATATGTGACCTGATTTTTCCCTTTCATTCAAGGTCGTCACTAAACTCACAGAAAATCAAAAATAAAATAGTACAAAGGAGGAATAGACAAAGGAGAGTTTAGGTGCATATTTTAAGATACCACATTGGTTTAAAATAACTTACGATGAAAGGGTCACTTAAGAAGGGCACTGCTTAAAATTTAAGCAGGCAGTAATGGAAAGCGACAGACCTCAAACAATTTAAGTCTTTCACAGCTGAGTGAATTCACAGTGACAGCAAGACAAGGATGTGCTAACTTACCTCTGCAGGACCTTGGCTATTGCTTCATAGGCTCTCCCCAGGCTGAGATCATCTTCCAGGTCTATGAAGATTTTACTGTAAGTGTTAAGGACCTATCAGGAAAAGAAATATGTATTAAACATACAGCATGGCCAGATTCACTGATGTTTTCATTTCATAACAGAAAAGATTAAAATTAATAGCTGTTTTTAATGTCTCCATAAAATATTTTTTTGTGTATTAAAAATTCATGTTGGTTTGGTTTATTTTTATCCATAGTATAACTTGTTTCACAGCAAACTCTTTAAGCCATGACAGTGAGGTCTTACTTTTATAAAAATAATTCTTTTCCTGCACAATCCAAAATTTTCCAATTTATATAACTTAGGTGTGAATAAATAATTGAATGGTTTACAACATTATTTTAAAATATGGTACTATTATCTAAGGTAATGTAAGGCAGATTACAATATTCTACTGTGGTAGCTTAACTATCACGTTCTTTCTATAAATAGCGGTTTTGTAAAGTGTGAATTTAGGTGCTAAGCAATTTCTAAATCTATCATTTTATTAGATGCATATCTCACAGTTTGTACATGTAGTCAGTATACACTAAAAATATTTCTTAAAAATGTACTTCATTACCAACAATCTCTTCAATAATCAAAATATTATGGCTGCCATAGCCAAACATATGATCTTAATTTAATTTAACACTGACATCAACTTTATGGTATAATTTTCCTTTTTATTCTTTTTCTCTCAATGACCAGAAGGAGGAAAATATGTAAAACAAGATTCCTATTCTTTCTTCTTCCTTCATTGTTACTTGACCTAACCTATTACACACATGAGGACACAGGAAATCTCCAAAGACCTCTATGGAAATCCTTTTTGCACATTTTCTAAGACAGAATTAGTGAAAGTCATTTGACAGCATTTGGAGAGAGAGGCAGGGTGAGGGAGGACATAAATACGTGCTTTATGCTACTGCCCGAATTAGGCAGCTTTGAAGATTTAAGTATTAGAGGCAGTGTTGACATTTGACTTTACTTTCTTAAAGTTAACATTTGGGAAATAATTTCAACGAGGCCATTACGATACCGCATAACATTTGTTTGTGTGTGAGTGTGTGTGTGTGTATGTGTGTGTGTGTGGTTTGCAAGTGACTGCTTGACATAACACTGACATTAAAACTTACTGATACATATTGACCCAGTGTTTTAAACCTACAAAGTTAAAATTTTTGATTCTTATTTTTAAGCTTCTTAATATGCTTTGTATAAACCCAAGAATATTATTTCCACTTTGTCTTGCATACCTGACAATACCTACATTAAATCTGATACAATTTGACATAGACCTTTCCGAGTTAAGGGGCAGAACTCATGAATTTTGTAAATTTATAAGAGACCTTATTGAATCCAAATACCAAAATATTTAGGAAGAGACCTTCTAGTGTCTTTTTTTGGTTGATATATTTTTATATATGACATTTTAGAACTTTACGATTGAATATTATTAGATTTCTTGCCAAAAACAACTTGTTTATTCACCAAATATCGTTACTGTGTACCAGGTGCTATGTTAGACCTTAAGAAATCTTAGTTAGAAGGGAACATGCTTGCAGCCCTGAAGGCGTTTACAGTCTTATGGCACAGAAGTTTGGGTTGATACGCTGTGTAAATTAGCAACGACTGAAGGCAGGGTTCCCCAGGGCTTACACCATGCTTCTACTGCACACTCTCCCGTGCCCCTGGTCACCTGGAGCAGCACAGTAAGTCCCACAGGCGCCCATTACCTTGAGGATGTGACTCTACCCTCTGGATAGGAGGGTAGGTGTTCAAGAAATGATAGGTAAATATTTCAGTGCTGGTGACACTTTAATTTGTGGCTTGAGAGAGTTCATACATCAGCTCAAACACTTTACCTAAAAACAGGAAACACATAGGCAGTAGGAAGCACATAGTTCACTATTGGCCCAGTAGGGAAACAATGAATGACATGAAGTCCAAACTGAAGACCTAGAATGTGCCATAGAGGAGCCCATCTAAATCAGGCAGGACCTCTGCTCCTCAGGAATGTGAACTCTAGGGGGAGACAGTAAATGCAGACAGGTGGATGGATGGCAAGAACACAAGGCAAAACTCAGCACATTGGGGAATCATATAGTTAAATCTAAGGGGTATAGGAAGGACATTGTTAAAATAAAGAGGAAAAACTCATAAAAGTGGAAAAATAACATGAGATTAAATATTGTGCTGAAAATAAAGACGTTTTATATTGATCTTCTGGTAAGCTACGTTACCTGCTTTTTAATTAACGTAGGCAAGGTATAATTTACAAGTGAATAAACATTAATCAATTCAAATCCCTAGGCAAATAGTGGAGTCTTTTTTTTTTTTTTACAAAGAATAATACTTCAATACTTCAAGTGAGAAAATACAGTGTGCAAATCTGAGAGATCAACTGTACTTGGTTGAATATCCCTTTGGCACACAATATGCTGGAAATGAATCCAGATTAAGTTCTATCATCACAAATCGAAGAGGAGAGAATAAAGACTCTCAGATGCAAACTCTTTTGATGAACTGAAAATTCATTATGTATCTTTAAACTTTATTCACAATGAACTTAATCAACCTTTGTCAAAAGACAAAGGAAACATGATTAAGCACACTACTAGATAAATTTCAATGAACACCAAACTGTGTAGGATTACAAGGTTGTCAAAGTTAGAAAAATCAGTTCATATACCACACAAAAATCGAGCACTACATAGGTACCTAAATGGTTCCAATAATTTCAGTGAATAATGGAGATGAAGCTTTGAAAACTATTTCACTTCAAGTTTTAAAGGCAACGGGCCTCATCTTCCCACTAGAATAAAATTGATTTACTTGAAAAGGCATTTTCAAATAAAATCCCAGGTTCTTAAAATGAGATAATTTGTATTGGTCACCTAAAAACAAAACTAGTAGAATACTTAGCATAAAAAATGAGAATGTGCAAAAGAATCATGCTGGAAATATGCTACAAATTCTTTGAAGAATTGTTACTGTAAGATAAAATTTTAAGGGTCATTAATTTCTCTTGCTGCAATATCCTTCGAGGGAACACTGGACTTAAGTCAAGATTGTCACCTGTCAACAAAGTGAATGGGAGACAGTGAGAGAGAGGCAGAGAGAGAGAGAGAGAGAGAGAGAGAGAGATTGAGAAAAAAGCATAGAAAAGTAGCCTTGTCCTCCCAGATTATAAGAATATATTTTGTGCCTGAGCTTTGGTACTTTTCAGGGCAGATACATAAGAAGTCATTATTAGGTCTATTAATATCAAACGCCCTATTGTTCTATATAACCTTTAAATGTTTAGGATTTCCAGTTATGAGGGTGATTGGGACAAAAGAAAATAATCTATTTTATATTGACCCCCACTTCTTGTCTTCTTCTATTTTCTCATTCCGCATCTCTCTGCAATTCCTCTTTTACAGTCCCCTTATCTTAGACAACATTAAAACAGAAAGAACTTCCAGCAATAATGGCCCTTATATTTGTTTTCACAGCCAAAGCCTGCTTTAAACCACACTCTTGGCCTAACTCTCCCAAATTAGATGGAATCATCTCCCTGCTCTTTGGCCCAGCCAGCTGTTAAAAGAAAACACTGTTCCAGTTAATTTGTTTTAAAACCTTTATATATTTTTAAATGATTGTAGATTCACATGCAATTATAAGAAATAATACAGAGCACTCTCATATATCCTTCACCGTCTTTCCCCAATGGCAACATCTCATGTAACTACAGTACGGTCTCACACCAGGAAATTGATGTTGATAAAATTCATCCACTTTTTTCAGATTTCACAAGTTTTACTTGCACTCCCGTGTGTGTGTATGTGTGTGTGTGTATGTGTGTGTGTGTGTGTGTGTGTGTGTGTATGTGTGTGTGTGTGTTTGCATGTGGGTGTTAATTTTAGGCTATTTTATCACATGCATCTATCCATGTAATAAACACCACTATAGCTAAGATACAGAAAAGTTCTGTTGCTACGATGATCCTTCACGTTACCCTTTCATTTTTAGTATGTTTGCTGCTTGGAAGAGAAAAGAGAAGTGGAGAAAAAATTATTTTTTCTTTTTTGGTTGGGTAAAAGAAAGATCTGCCTTAGGAAAAATTCTGAAATAACTTGGCAGCTGATCTGTTCCCTTTTGGCACACCTCCCTTAACCTTGTGTGTATTTCACCAGGGAAATTTCCTCAGCTAAGTGACAGAAGGACAGTAGTTGATTAAACTAGTTCATACTTAGGCGTGAATGACTGCCAGAAGAAGTTGTAGTTTTTTTTCAAAAAATTTTTTAATGTTTATTTATTTTACAGAGCGGGGGGTAAGGTTAGAGAGAGAGAGACAGAGTGTGAGTGGGGGAGGGGAGAGAGAAAGCTGGGGAGGGGCAGAGAGAGAGGGAGACAGAATCTGAAGCAGGAGCCATGCTGTGAGCTGTCAGCATAGTGCCTAACAGGGGGCTCAAACTCACACCATAAGATCATGACCTGAGCTGAAGTTGGATGCTGAACCAACTGAGCTACCCAGGTGCCCCAAAGTTGTAGTTTTAAAAAGAGGATGCTTGGGGCGCCTGGGTGGCTCAGTTGGTTAAGCGACCGACTTCGGCTCAGGTCATGATCTCACAGTTCGTGAGTTCAAGCCCCGCGTCAGGCTCTGTGCTGATAGCTCAGAGCCTGGAGCCTGCTTCGGATTCTGTGTCTCCCTCTGTCTCTGCCCCTCCCCTGTTCATGCTCTGTCTCTCTCTGTCTCAAAAATAAATAAAAAACATTAAAAATATATATATAAAAAAAATAAAAAGAGGATGCTTGCTAGCCCCAAGTCACTTCTTCTGAGTGGAGTTTTATGCGGTCTAATGAAGTGAAATGAAACAATTCAGATAGTGTGTGGCAGGATAATTGGGGACAAAGGTTATAAAACGAAAAAGAAAGGTCAGCCTTCTATTGAAATTTAGCCTTATGATATGATCCCTTAAGCAGGTACTGATTTTTATAACCTCTTTTTTGGGGTCTACTTCTATACCTCAGGTTTTCTAGAAGCCTCACACACTTGCCCACAATCTCTTTATCAAAGTAGTATGAAAAGATGAAAAAAAGGTAGAGGGAAATGTGCAGCAGCAGATGTGAAAATCAGGTGTTCCTAAGTCATTGATACCTGAAAAGGTAACTCCCTCTCATTATCGCTTTCCTCATAATGCCCAACCTTCAGAACCAATGTATTATGCGAAGTAATCTTCTAGTACTTTCCATCAGATCATTAGATGTGACTGCAAGATAAAACGATATATATATTTTTTATGTACATAGGGTATATTACATATCTACATGTGTAATATAGATATATCCTTGCTCTTAAAGACCTTACTAAGGCAATAAGACTTATAGACATTGATATTATATAGTGCTATAAGTCTGTATAAAGGGCTAAAAATCTAGTTCAAAGACATTAATTCATTAAACAAATACTGAGTGTCTTCCATGGGTCAAGTCTTGTTTTAGGTGCTAGGCATACAGCAACAAATAATACAAAATCCCTGCCCCCGTGCAGTCTCTACTGTATCTAGGAGATGAGGCAAAAATCTGTAATAAAATAAATAAATGAGTGAATTTCAGATAGTGTAGGAGCAATGAAGAACTGGGAAAGGCTTCCTTTAGGAAGAGAAATTCAATCTGCATTTTAAGGGAATGATGGGATTGGGTCAGTGGGGAGGAGGGCAGCTTGAACAAAGGTTTGGGGAAGAGAATGAGTGATACAATGAGGAAAAAGCTTTACCAGAGTACACAGAAGTAACAATGTCCAATAAAAAGTCTGCTTTAAGGCTCATGCATAGAATGTTTTGTCTGATAACATGGACTAAATAATCATAGTTTTAATTGATGGTATGAAGTGATAAACTTTCAAGTTGCAATTTATCTTTTTGATTACAAAGGAGAAATCTGATTGTTGCTTTGAAGGTATGGTGCGTTATTCACTTTCATTCTTTATTCTACATGCACATAAATGTAGTCTTTTGCAAGACTTTTTTTATTCATAGTTTTTGTCTTTCTGTTTTCTAGGCTGCTCGATGTGTTTGGTTAAAATACGTCACATCCAAGATGCTGCAGGTCCTGCCTTGCTTCCTATTATGCAAGTTCTCAAAAAAATTAATGCATAGTTGTTCCTGTGTCTAGGGAAAGGAGAGGAAATATTCTTCTTTTCTCCCTCTGGCATAGCACTGAGCATGCACCACTCAAACTAATAGAGATCAGCGACATGAAGTTAAAATGGGCCCCCATGCTCTGGTTGGTGACCTGTTGTTACTGTAGGAAAACAACTCATGGAAACCACCACATAAAGTAAGTTCTAACATCTAGCCCATTTGAGATGGAAATTTTGTAGTTTTGCAAAAGTTTCAAGGAGGTATAATCCTTTTACTTCACATTTTTGGTATTTTTTTTCTATATACATTTCTTTTTTCACTTACCAACCGCCCCTACTGCTCTCTTCCTTAGTTAATTCAATATTTGAAATCAGTAGGGACTCCTCCTCGGAGGGCATAGACTAGGCTTTGGAGGAGCCTTATGGGATAATTAATCAAATCTCCCTCTGGGTGTTCACATTTTCTTCAAATAGCATAGGCTCTCAAGTCACACAGGTCTACTACTGAGCTGATTGACATGTGTCAAGTCACTTAGTCTCTCTGAGCCTATTTCCTCAGGTATAAAATGGAAATGAATAAAGTCTACCTTGAAGGGATGTTATAAAGTTCCAATAAGATGAGGTATTAATAATAATACCTACTAAAGATTTGAATAAAGCAACTGTTTAATTTCCCCAAATACTTATCTTACTTACCTAAGTGGTTTTCAAATGGGGGTGATTTTACCCCCTAGGGGATATTTGGCGGTGTGTGGAGATATGCGATGTAGTCGTAATTGGGAAGGTTGCTACTGTCATCTAGTGAGAAGAAGCCAAGGATACTGCTAGATACCCTGCAAGTGCACACGGAAGCCGCCCCCCACCCCCGCCCCAACGAAGAATTATGCAGCCAAAATGTGAACAGTGATGATGTTAAGGAATCCTGATTTAGCCTTCACCTCAACCATTCTCATGATTGGAAACCATCCCCTTGTGAAGCTGGCCACTCTGTCATTGAAGAGGTAAGTGAGACAACTATTGGTTAAGTTCAGCAAAATCTGTAACTTCTACCTGCTCATGATGGTTGTGTTTTGTGAGGCAACACAAAATAAGCCCATCCCTCTTCCATGTGATGTTGCTGAAAGACAGCTATTTGCCCTCTTAAAAGCCTCCAAACATATAGAGTCGTCCAGGAGACTCTGAAATGAATGAGAATGTAACCCCCACAGTTTAGCCACATTTGAACGTTTCCTTCTTAGTTTTGTCTGAGTTCTAGAAGAGTTTAAATAAACCCACCTGGACCAAAAAGTTCTGTGAAACAGCAAAGAGCCATCCATCAGGTTTGTTTGTAGAGAAGTTATGGTCTATTACCTAGGGTGGATTTGTTACCCCTTCTCCTTGCCCACTATAAAAAGACAGTACAGCTAATATTTTCTTATACATCTCCTACACAAACCCAAAATTGTGCCATTTCATAACAAAAGTTTGGCTCTGTGCTCAACAGAGTGCACTACTTTGAGGAGAAAAAGGCAATGATGCAGGTTTACTCTTGTGCAATAAGAAATATAGAAATAAAAAATCAAGTTTGCCATCTTGAGCTTGAAATCAACGTCAAATCTTATCGGAAATACATTTATTCTGATTTCTGGCAATCTAACCCCCTTTAGCCATTTCACAGTTGGTGAGCAGAAAGGATGTTTCTGCCTCATTTACGGTGTCTGAACATGATTCAGACAATCAACTGCAACATTAGTCAAAGAAATCAGTGGCTAATGAATTCTGACAAGCACTGCAGTAACAGGCTGAGGACCAGACTGGACCATAACAACATTCAGAGTACTTTACTGGAGCCAGCAATCAGAGATGGCAAAAGACGGTTAAAAATGGGGGTAAACAGAACTGGTCTCATATCACTTAAAGGCTCTTATACATTTTTTTGCAAAGTCATAGTATCTGACATGTAGTAGATACAGTAATCCTTTCCTACAAATATGTTATATTGAATGAACACTGAGGACAAGGACAAGTGAGTCGGCATCTCTGTAAACTATAACACATAAAAGTGGTTAAATATTTTGCATTCTGCTGACACTATATTCTTAAGTTAGGAACAGTCTAGCCTTACTATTTATACTGACCATTTAGAGTATGTACTCTCTCTTCCTGAAATGCATTACTCATGATTTAGAGTAACTGTCACACATGGTTTACATTGCCCAACACGCAATATGAAGGCTACATGGTCTAGTGCAGAAAGGACTGAATGTTAAAAGGTATGAGTTCTAGTTTCTCTTCTGCCATTAGCTCAGTGTGTGACTTTGGACAGGTCACTTGGTTACCTTGAGCATCAGTATCTAAGTCTGGAAGATAATGGGGTGGGACCAAACGATCTAAAATTCTCTCTTCCAACAAACTGAGGGTTGATGGGGGGTGGGAGGGAGGGGAGGGTGGGTGATGAGTATTGAGGAGGGCACCTTTTGGGATGAGCACTGGGTGCTGTATGGAAACCAATTTGACAATAAATTTCATATATTAAAAAAATAAAATAAAATAAAATTCTCTCTTCCAAAAATATTAATTGGAGTTCAGAACTCTAAATTGATATATTTAGTAATTTAAGATAGGCTCTGATTGTTTTCAAATATTTATCCTTGGCTTTAAAATCCCTGATAAATTTATTTAATTTTATTTTTTAAAAATTTTTTAAAAGAAACAAAATGATGAGTCCTTTCATTCAATTGAAATGTTACAGCAAGGAGAGCTGAATCTATAATGTTTGGGGTTCATATTAAATAGCCATTGTCATAAATGCAATAATCAGCACGCTTCAAAAATAGCCAATTATTTTACCACCTAAAATTTTAAAGACTTATGAAAATTCAAGGTTATCGTTAAGTTATGTAAACTAAATTAGAATTCTTAGTTAATCTCTCACATGCTAGGAGTTCACATTGCATTTTCAAATGCTTGGTTCTGGCTCAGGTCATTGCTTGCAGTTCATGAGTTCAAGCCCTATACTGGGCTCTGTGCTGGCAGCGCAGAACCTGCATGGGATTCTCTCTCTCCCTCTCTCTCTACCTCCCCCCGCCCCGGCTCATGCACATGTTCTCTCTCTCTTTCTCAAAATAAACAAAATTTAAAATAAAATAAAATAATAAAAAATAAAAATTTTCTGAATCATAAATTGGAACATATTGTTCAAAACTGCCATTTCTTTAAAAAAATTTTTTTAATGCTTATGTTTTGAGAGAGAGACTGAGTGTGAGTGGGGGAGGGGCAGAGAGAGAGGGAGACACAGAATCCGAAGCAGGCTCTAGGCTCTGAGCTGTCAGAACAGAGCCTGGGTGGGGCTAGAACTCACGAACTGAGAGGTCATGATCTGAGCCAAAGTTGGACGCTTAATCAACTAAGCCACCCAGGCACCCCAAAACTGCCATTTCTAAATCAGTCATTATAGTTTAGTACTATTTTAATGAGAGACATATTTATGAAGAATTTTAATTCCAATTCTCAATTATTTTCTATGATGTAAATCAGAAAGCATAAAAATATTTATCCTGTACAACCCAATCATAATGTGAGTTATATTTATAGCTCCTTCAAAAAAAATTTTCCCTGCCCTCAATTTCTTGCTAGGAAAATCCACTAGAGGCTTTGTTTCATATTTTGCCAGAGGGCCCTTGAAGAAAGGTAGTCCAGAAATCTACGAGGTGGCCGGACATAAAAAGTTCCACTTGGTGGAAGACTATAGTGATTAGTTAGCTCCATCTTAGGAAATGCAGACCCACTGAGCAGCTGGTAATGGCAGAAGTGAGGAGGTGCTCCAAGATAAATGAACATCAAGAGAGTGGTTGGATTATGTCAATAGAGTGAATCCAACTGACCGTTGCTGCTAAGGGGATAATAAGAAAACTCAGCCCCTTTTGACCTGAGTCCTCTGGTTCCCAAGAATCTTTCAGTCTATGAACTGCAACTGTCTGCTGATCCCAAGTATTCATGGGATAGGATGCATGTACCCATCAGGAATCTTTACAATAGCTTCCCTTACTTGAAGTAATCTGAATGACTCTCTTTCTTGTACCTGCAAAATAAAACTGAGAAACACCGCGAGATAAAAGGGCTCTCTTGAGCTAATGTGGCAAATGAAAAACTTCAAGGCCTTCCCCTGTCCATGTTTACCAGTGAGAGACAGTACATGTTGATTCTTTCCATGGCAACCCACCAACAAAAACAGATTCTATAAAATGATTCGAGTTTTCATTTGCAGAAAAGATTTTGAATGAAAAAAAAATGTTTTTTTTTAAACTAGGATATTCTCAAACTCCGCTTGTTATGTTTATATGAGGATGAAAAGGGATTGTGACAAATGATTCCATTATACCTACGATAACATTACCAGTAATTTCAGTTGTCTGTTATTTATGGAGACTAAAGATGGTGGTGGCAAACTGAATCAAATGAAGTGCCACTCAAATCTAATCTGACCACACACGTATTGTCACTCACTTTATCAGTGCAGAGATGTCAACATTTATGTCTTGCTGGAATGTGTGGGACTCTGGGAACCTCACTCCAGCCACACAGACCTTTCACTATCAGGAATGAGCCCAGTGCTGTCCACCTCCACGTCCCTCTGCCTGCATTGCTCTTTCTTACTTCACTCCTGACTCTTCCACGCCCTGGACACACACCACTTTCTTGTGCTATTCCAGCACTTACCACAGCATCATATGTATCTACTTATTAATATTTGTCTCCCTTGGGGCGCCTGGGTGGCTCAGTCGGTTAAGCATCCGACTTCAGCTCAGGTCATGATCTCATGGTTCGTGAGTTCGAGCCCTGCGTCGGGCTCTGTGCTGACAGCTCAGAGCCTGGAGCCTGCTTCCGATTTCTGTGTCTCCCTCTCTCTCTGCTCCTTCCCTGCTCACACGCTGTCTCTCTCTCAAAAATAAATAAAGATTAAAAAAACGTTTTTTAATTATAAAAACATTTTTCTCTCTCCAATTAGGTCCTAAGTGCCATGAGAACAGGAACCATACCTGTTTTGCTCTCCATTATACCCCTAGTTCCTACTTTTATGTTAATGTTGAATACTGCTGAATGAATACGGAAGAGCCCTTGGAAAGTACTAGTGGCGAAGTACTTGCAGAAACATATATAATGAGCTTCTATATTATATAATACCCCTATAATTATATTAGTAATGTATTTATAATTATATATTGTCTTCATAAGAACGTTACACATAGCTATTTAATTGCCTTAAAGAAAAATAAGCTATTATAAGTTATTATATAACATATACATTACACATAAAATACATTACAGTTTATCACATATTATATATTACATTATATTTTCTATGTTTTGCATTGAATATCATTCAATAAAGGAAAAAACTATGGCACACTATAACTGTGGTAAATGGAAAGTACGGGAACTTTTTCAGTTAACAGCCAGTCCTAGAGAGAATTCAAGTATCAGCAAACAGGCCAAATTCTTAAAGGTGGGCTTAAATGACATTTCAAAATGATGTAAGAACCCCCTACTAAATGTGTGCTTGTTTCATCTAATCATATTCCCAAATGAGTAAGTTTCCATTATGAACCCATTATGCTCGGTGAGGACAAGCAGATCCGAGGCTGAGATTGTTAGATTAGTCATGGTATCTTGAGTAATAATTCTTCCTATCTGTGGAGGGAATATAAAACTCTTTTTCTCTTTCTTTTAAAATCTAGACTGATAAGAGACATATATAGTTACTATCTTCCCAAGTAACAAGCTAAGACAGACAGGTAAGCAGTGAAAAGTCACTAGCTTAGTGACAAACCAAGTTCCTCAGCTTCCCCTGAAGGGGTGACGTACCAACCTTCTTCCATTGGACCACTTGGAGCATAATGGTTTCTGGCTCCACAGGAAAGGATCAAAGTGTGTTCTATATTATCCAGAAGGTTTTAATAAACACTAATACTGTGAAAATTTCTATATTTCTGCATGAACCAATTCCCGCTCAGAGATTTGTCTTTCCCCCGAAGGTAGGGCCATCATCTATTCATAATCTCTCTTACTAGATTTCTTCCTCATTGAAGGCAAGATTCAATAAAATTTCATTCTGCTTCCCCTTTCTCAGAAATCCATGAAAGCCTTGAAAAACATTTTGAGCATATTCTCTCCGTGCAATTTGATATCCTTTCCACCACAGGCCATTATTCTGGTAAACTCAGTAAACCCTAATTTAGATCCACGGTGTAATGCTTTCAGATCAAGCTGGGTGAACACGTTTCTTTAAAATAAAACATGGTAGGAAAGTCTTTCTCTGAATGCTTGCTCACAGAGGAAGCTTCATCTATTTCCCTTTTGCCGTGATGGAAGAGGCAAGAAAACAATTTATGAGTCATTTCCATTCTGACAGATGCGGCCATGACTGGAAAGGCGATGCCTGCCAAGAGCTTTTATCAAGTAGGTTATAACAACTAGTAATAAGTGTAAATAATAAATGGTTGGAATCTTCGGGGAAACAGTGGCAATACAAAACGATTTTTGGTACTTCTGATGGGGCTCTGCCACTCTTGGAATTCCCTGCCTTCCCAGTAGAGTTTTGGCCTGACAATAAACAACAGTTTAGTACTTTATCTAATCCCAGCCAGGAGGTGAGTTCAACAGCAAGCTTTTGCAGATGTTCACATCCAATAATCTATCCATAATTGATGAAACAGGGAGGTCAGATGTAATGGCTGCTACTATTCCAGCAACAAATAAATGGTTATTGACAAAACAAGCCAGTGTGGCGCAGAGCGCTGAGCAGTGACAGGCATGCGGCGGTGCTGGGCAGAGGCGGGGAGGGCTACTGGATTCCTCAGCCAGCCGTGTGGCAGGAGGGCCACAATGACACATAAGCAGATGGAGGTGACTTGGAGAGGAAAAGGGAGGTTGCTGAAGTACAAAAAAAAGACGAAGACAGGCAGAGGCAGAGAAGAAAATGATGAGTGAGCCCTGGGCAAGGCTGGGGACCCGGGTGAGTACAAATGTGCGAACAGTTCAGAAATGCCTTTGAATGTGCGCACTGTGATCCAGATGTCTGGTTGCTTTTATCACCAGTGTGTCTTCACTCATAGAGCTGGCTGTCAAACTGTGCAGCCTAGGTGACTCTAACACCAAAGTGCCTGCATGGGATGCTTTGCTGCCCAGACCCTCCCTCCCACTGAGGGACATCCATCGATATTCCATTTAGCACTGCAGATACCGTCTTTTCCCTATGTATTAAAAAAAATCTATGAAAATCATGTATGTAATTTTAACAATATTTTCAGATAAGCCAAAGATGCAAGATTGTGAAGCTAGAAAATTTCCCAAGACTGGGACTAATCCTGAAATACATGCTGCTTAAAATCAAATTTACTGCAAAGGCATGTGAGTGCAAGGCAAAGTTTTCTTTAATAATAAAAAACAAACACTGCACTCTATTCACCTCAACCTAAGCAAAGAGTATAATAAATGCATTAATCGAGTATGCTTTTATTGACTGAATAAAATTCAAGATATTTAAACATAAATAGCCGAAATCCTACATTTCTATTCCAGTGCTAAAAAATAATGTTTTACACAGTTTACTATGTAATATTATAAGATGAAGAATGGTAGAATGAAATGGTAGTTATTATTGCTATAGGTAGTCATAAAGAGGCTTGGGACAGAGATGTTTTAAATATTAATATTCCTAAAATCACTTAAATCAATTTAACACTCTTTAGTGGTTTATTTAGAAGCATGATTTATTTTATATTTTGCAACCAATGCCTTTGATCAGCTCTGAAATAACATATGAGCTGAAAATAAAGTGGCAAAACAAATTGCTGCTAGCATTCTTATAGTAAGCTTTAGGTTTTATACGATAAACTAGAAAATTACCATTATATTTGGCATTTTCAAATTATTTATCAATATTTCGAAATGGAGAATTATAGAGCCCAGAAGCAATGGTGGAGATCATTTCCATAATAACTTGCTAGTTGCTCTGCTTCCTGGGCCCTGCCATTCTCCACGCTGGTGTCCCCCCATCTAGCAACTGTGACCTGCCCCAGCCCCCAGTCCCCAGTCCCCAGGGCCATTTCTGTCCCTATTCTATCAGGGCAGAAGCTTGCCATCACATCAGTCTGCCACAGATCATATTCTGATTTGATCTCTATTAAGGTGACCAGGCTTTTTCCATGTGCCTTGACATGTGTCCCAGACCCTGGAGCAGCATCCCCATCTTGTTCTTCTTACCTAAATCTCTGTCTTGGTGCTGGTTGGGTCCCTATTTACTACAAAGCTGAAGACCTACCTTGTGGCCTCAGTATGCTCTCGTCAGGAGTGCCACTCCTAAGTCTCAGTCCCTGTGGCTTGGTGCTTGTCCCTTGCCAATGGCAGTCACTACCACTTATGGAGCAAAAGCTACATATGCGGAGTGTTTCATATTCATGGTACATTTAATTTTCACAGAGCCCTCTGAGATAAATATCAATATTCCCATTGTACAAATGAGGTAAATTAAGTATAGAGAGGTTGAGGAACTTGCTCTGGTACACACAGTCCTAGGGTTGGAGAAGAAGAAGAGATTTGAACTGGGTTTATTGGACTTTGTCTCCTGCTCATTTTGTTCTTGTGCACTGTGATATGCTTGCTGCTGGTTACCCTTGAGCATGACTTTGCAGATCTAGACCCTCAGTTACAGCTTACTACCTGCTGGCACCCTTCCCAGAATTCTCCACTCACCTACAGGGTACCCAGTGCAGCCCAATGTCTGACATTCTACATGTTAACCTCATGTTTACCTGGTTACGGCTTTATCTATTACCAGCTGCTGTTTTTTCATCCTATGAACTAATTATAATAGCTAATAATTGTTAATACTGAGTATTTATTATTTCTTTCCCCTGACTGCAGTGACTGCCCCCCTTTGACTCAGAAGAAAACCTGCCTCACTTTATAATGGCCCATAAGGCCTTCCACGACCCCACCCCTAATCCTCTGACTTTGGTTCCCATTACTCTGCTTCCCTTTTGCTTCTCCTTGGCTTCACTGGCCCCAAGCCTCCAGGGCTTAGGCTTGGTGTCTTGGAGTTTTGGCCTTGACCTTTCCCTCTGCTTGGAATGAACTTCCATCAAATATCTGCCTAGCTGAACTCTCATCTGCTCCCAGTCTTTCTTCAAATGTCAACTTCTCAATGAGGCCCTTTGTGATCACCTATTTAAAACTTCCCCTACTCACCACTTGTTTAGACACTCCTGACTCATTCTTTTCTATTTTTTTTCTTGTCTATAACATGCTTATTACTGTCTAACATGCTAACTCACTTATTATTTTTAATCTCCATTGTCTGTCTTTCTCCAATGGGATGATGCTCCATGAGGACAAAGATCTTTGTTTTGCTGTTGATATATTCCAAGTGTCTAGAACAGGGCCTGGCAATAGGTGCTCCAAAACTATTTGCTGGATATGTCACAGATTGTTCTTAAGACTAGGGGTGCCTGGGTGGCTCAGTTGGTTAAGCATCTGACTTTAGCTCAGGTCATAATCTCATGGTCCGTGGGTTTGAACCCTGTGTTGGGCTCTGTGCTGACTGCTCAGAGCCTGAAGCCTGCTTCAGATTCTGTGTCTCCCTCTCTCTCTGCCCCTCCCCCACTCATACTCTGTCTCTCAAAAATGAATAAATGTTAAAAAAAAAAAGGACTACACATATTAAGTAACTAAATCTTCCCAACACTCAGGAGCAGGCATTATTATTATTCTTATCTCTTTTTAAAGGTAAGAAAACTGAGGCACAGAGAAATAAAGCCAATAGGCCAAGGGTCTTATCTGACCCTTTCTCCCACCTCAGTGCCAAGAGGCTGCCTGATAATGTCACCATAAATGTTAGGCCCCAAGTTCTGGCTCCTTTGGTACCACCTGTCCCACCGTCAATCAAGATTTTAACAATGGCATCCTGTAACAATGTTGTGAAGGAAAATGAACAAGATTTAACGACTTGTTCGAGACCAAAGAGCTTATGACAAAACTACCACCAGAAGGCAGAATGTCTGACTCCTAATTTGGTGGTCTTTCTGGTATTTTTCAAAACCAATTCTGAAGATTCTAATGATTGCCTGGATGATAGTTTTCCATTTCCACATAATCTATTATAATAAACAATTAAAAAGTAATTTTGGCTTTGCAACCTTGTAACAAGTATTAATGATTATTTACATAATATTTTAAAAGGAAAATGTTTATTTTGGTAATGCCTGTGATATTATAAACATATAAAATGAACATAATAAACAGTCACTCTGCTGTAAGCTAATATAAGCTCATAGGGAAAATGAATATGTTTAATTAAATTTAGGAAAAATATATAGTTAAATCATTTGCAGAACAATAATAAGGACCAATAAACCATTATCACTTCACTATTCCACTGGAATTTTCATCAACAGGCTATATTAATAAATATCATGTTCACTTTACAAAGTGGGATGCTGAGAGACTTATCTATGCTCTGTTAAGTCAGCAATGGCAGCAGGGATGCCATAATCCTTGCACAAACACAGCAAATCATACTTCTATTATTCTTTAGTATTCACCTGCATTTTTTGAGGGAGGACAGTATGGCAGACATAGATGGAAGTACTTTTTGCATGTTAATCCATTTAATCCTCACAACCACTCTATCGGTTAGTTGCTAGCATTTCCTTACGTTGCAGGTGAGGAAAGTGAGGCACAAGAGAGGTGAGGTGACCCACGTATATGTCACAGGATTAGAAGTGGCAGGACCAGGCTCTGGAGTTAGGCAATGTGACTCTAGGGGCTACGCTTGTAATCACTACATCATACTGTGATCATGCTTAAGACGGGAACAGAGAGCATTGTAATCTACCAGAAGGACCCTATCTTTCTCCCCCTATTTTGTTTATCCAGAATGTTATAAACATTCTGCCCTACTAGATCTTTCTGTGGAAAACCTAACAAACAGCATTTTTTATGCTCTTTCCCTTGCATTTACTAAGAGTTGCTGGTTGATAGCCAATTTGCATCAGTAGCAAGAAGAGATTCAGGGTTGTAGGAAAAATATGTTGAACACACTGCTTTTGAAAAAGAATTCTTACAAATGTATTAACTCTAGTGCTGCTAGATATGTCATTGACATCTAGAGAAAACAAGACAAATTCAGCTACGGAGTTAAGTCATGACCAATGAAGAATCCACAATACTCCATTATCTATGCCAATGGAGGGTAAGAGAGAGATGGGAGATGGAAATGTGAGGTGAGAATTCCTTACATCTCTTTCTCTGGAGAAGCTACAAAACAGCGGGTCATCCCTAGCGGGATGCCACTTAATAGTTCCACTTCTGTGTTCCCAAACTCTGTGCCTATTCTGAACTGGCCTGATAACATACAGGTGATTCTTATTCTAAGTTTCAATTGTTATTGAATAATAATTTCTACTGGACAAGAATTACAAAATGTTATTTATGCCAACCAGTAATTCATTAAATGGAATAGGTGAGAATGTTATTAAAAGTGTATACATGTGATTTATGTATACCACATATATTTAAATGACTTTAAAAATGAGTTGTGACAGCATTAGCACTTAGGAGCATGGCTCCAGTCTTGGCTCGGCATTTGCTAGCTTTGTGACCGTAATCAAGTCATTGAATCTAAGTCTCAGCCTTCTTCATCTGTGAAATGGGAGTAAGAGTAAATAGAAAATACTAATAAGATCTGCTTCTTAGGGATTGTGTGAGTATTAAATGAGGTAAAACACGTAAACAATAAGGTTGGGTAGAGTTGTAGACCCATAGTATACAAAGGCACGCTAGTTGTTACTGTTATTCATGATGATGCTATTCTATCTGGGCTCATTTGATTTCATTTGGTTTCATAGGACAGAAACCACCCCAATCTAATTTAGGCAAAATGGTAAACTAGGGACCCAAATGCTACCAGAAATTGCACTCTCCCTTTCTCATCTTGTTTTCTCTCTGTTAGTTTTACTCTCTCAGCCCACCATCCTCCGTGGCTCTGGCAGCATCCAGGCTTCCTTACCAAGGAAGACTGGCTCTGATTTAAAAACAATAGAAAACAAAATTATTAGGTAAGCAATCCGATTGGCTGAGCTTGTCTAGAGACCTTCCTCTAGAGATTTGCTTCATTGGAGCAAGGAGTGGTGGCGGTGAGATCTGTAGCCCCAAGGTTAGAGACAAGACCGTAGCCAGCAGAAAAGCAATAGTGGTAATGGTGGAATGTTCTGAGAAGACAAGGATAACAGAGGTCCTCCAAATTGCTGTTAAAAAGTCCTCTGCTTAGCTGCTTCTCCCTCTGTGACTTTATCTCATTTAACATTACTATCCTACTTTGGATTATTTGAACAAAAAGCTTCAAATTCTTTGTCTCCATCTTGTCTCTGTATGTTCATCTACCAGACAGAAAACACTGTAAAATTGTAAAATGTCTCTCAAATGTGCCCGTTATGAGCTACACCACACCACCCGAGTTCAGAGCTCATTATTCCTCACCTGAAATATTTTAGAAGAGCCCTTAAACTGGTTTTCCTTCCTCTACTTTCTCTTTTCAGTTTGTCCTACACACAACTGCCAGGCTATCTTCTTTTTTTTTTTTTTCAACATTTTTTTAAATTTATTTTTGGGACAGAGAGAGACAGAGCATGAATGGGGGAGGGGCAGAGAGAGAGGGAGACACAGAATCGGAAACAGGCTCCAGGCTCCGAGCCATCAGCCCAGAGCCTGACGCGGGGCTCGAACTCATGGACCGCGAGATCGTGACCTGGCTGAAGTCGGACGCTTAACCGACTGCGCCACCCAGGTGCCCCTGCCAGGCTATCTTCTAAAACCAGTTCCTGCCCTACTTAGGCCTGTGAGGATCTCATCCCACTGCCCTATCTTTCCAGCTTCCCCCCACCAACAGCCCCGGTCCCTCAACACCAATACCCCAGCGTGACTGGAATGCATTTTCTGCCCTCCTGGGCCTTTACTCATGCTGCTTCTTTTACCATGTATTTTGAAAGGTTCAATTCAAATGTCATCACCTCAATCTCCAAATAAGATGAAGCTTCCCTCTTGCTTCTCTAGCTCTTGGTCCCTATTACAAGTATGCCACAAGTCTGTGTTGGGTGTCTATTTTCTTTATGGACAATGCAGTCCTGCTGCATGGTAAATATCTACCTGAGCATAAAGAAACTGCCCAGACCTATATTCAAAAATGCGCATCAAACTGAAGCTGAAAACAAACAACATCCTTCGTTAATATAGTTATTAGCATTTCTTGCTCATACAGACTTTGGTCAGATTTACTCAGGATACCAAAAACTCTATAGCTATATTTTTCCCCCTATTTTGTTGTTTTTGCTTTGTAAGTCATATGATTATTTTTTGAATAATTTATTATTGGGTCATCTTTAAATGCTCTTTACTACTTGTTAAGCTTTTAATAACTTGTCTTGGTGTTTTGGGTTGAGACGAGCTGCTGAAATGACCAGCTGCTATGATCAGTCCTATGCTGAAGGTTTTTACTATGAATAGTTTACATACAACCTACTGAAAACATTCATTGAAGTCTTTAAATTTTAATGGAATGAAAAGAAATAGTAGTTTACTTTTTTATTACAAAATTAGTATATGTTAATTGCAGAAAATTTGGAGCATACAGATCCATCACTTTCCCCAAAACAGAAAATTAAAGTCATCCATTATTCCAGCTCCCACAGATGACCACCAAAAACAATCTGGTGTTTCTAGTATCTGCATTGATACATATGTCTTATATATGTGTATGCATGTATGTAAATACACATGAGTGTGGTCATAATGTACATTTTATACCCTGATTTTTGGCTTAATATATTGATAATACTTTTATTATTATAAAAATACTTACTTTTGTGTCACTTTTATTGGCTGCATTATTTTGCATCACAGGATACTTGGCGATGTTTAATCAACTTGCTATTGTACATTTACCTTGTTTCTACATATTTCACCATTATAAACAGTGCTTCTAACATTGTATGTATAAGTTATGGCCAAATCTTTGTATCCTCACCCTGTCACTTTTTTTTAAAATTTTTTAATGTTTATTTATTCTTGGGAGAGAGACAGAACACGAGAAGGGTAGGGGCAGAGAGAGAGGGAGACACAGAATTCAAAGCAGGCTCCAGGCTCTGAGCTGTCAGCACAGAGCCCCATGTGGGGCTCGAACTCATGAGGCGCCAGATCATGACCTGAGCCAAAGTTGGATGCTTAACCAACTGGGCCACCAGGCACCCCAGGCATCCCTGTCACTCTTGATACCAACTTCCACTTCTAACCACAGTTCTCAGAACCTCACATGCTTGCCAACCTCTGATACTATCTGAATTTTTGATTTTTTGCCTCTAAGTCATGATTTCATGTAAAAGAATATTAACGTTCTTCCCTGAAATGCTCACAAACAAAAGCTGCTATACACATCTATATAATCAATTCTTGATTATTTAGGAACTGAATGTCATTTTGTGGATTTGTTAGTTTCTCTGTTACATTCCTTCTCTTTCTCTATCCCTGGCCATCACCATTATCATTTAGGGGGAAAAAAAAAAAAAAGGACAACAGAAGACATTCGTGGGAAAAGTAGAGAGTTAATCTTAAAGTAGACTGTTTTACTAGTTAACTAAGCTTTTAAATGTTTAATTAAGGAGGAAGTTAAAATTGTTTCTTAAGTATACTATCAGAAATAGAGTGTTGTGCTATTTTAAAGTCCAGTATATGTTATTTTTATTGAGCACCACTTATACTGAATAATTTCTAAAATCAATATAGGTGTTAACTGGAGATCAAGTAATTGTCTCCCCTATAGATACATTTGAGACAATTACAGGTAAGTTTTAAGATGTATTACATTTGTCCTTCTGAAGTTACCCCTTCTGTGTCACAGAGGGAAAAATATAATTTGTTTCAATGTATAATGACTTAGTATGGTCCCCACACTATTGTTTAACACATCTAATCCTATAATCATCTCTGGGTTCTGGCCGGTGTGATGCCTCTTCTTCTTTTGCGGCCTCTAGATCAACGTGTGCTAACAGCTGTGCCGTTGCCTCTAGGTCTGTCATACAATTAGTCTTGTGATGAACTATGCAGGTTGCTTTATTGCTCCAGAGAACATTTTCATATGCTAGGCCTTGAACTTTAAGGGGTATACATACATTATGTTCCATATGTCACTATTCGGTACAGTTGATTAGGGTACTCAATTTTTGGAGTCTGGAAGTTCATCCTCTTTAGAATGAACGAAGTAAAAATAATTATCCTTCTCTTCATTTTCTCACAAAAAGAGTATCAGAAGTTTTTGCGCTATTTCTTAAGATGTGATTGACTGGAAACAAAAATTTCAGCAGTTTTATAAAGAGCTACTCTACCAGCACCTTCTTTTTACAATGAATAATCAACATCATCATGCAGCTAAAGTGGCATTCTACATCTCAAGGGGATCCAAAACCAGCTTTCACATTTCAAAACAAACAAACAAACAAAACACCCGATACATTTTATGGCTAGAAATCAGTTTTTATATTAATTTAGGCCATGAACTTTCTTTCCTGACATAAAACATCTCTTCCTTTTCACAAGTGTCTATGACTTTAAATTTTTGCCTACAGATTCCTGTTTAAAAAAAATCAGGTTTTCTTTTTTTTTCAGTATTCTGATTTTCCTATAATGCATTTGTCATTTAAATGACAAATACTATAATTTATATGACAAATACCATAATGTATTCATCATTTAAAAAGAAGAAAAAAAAACACACAATGCTATTTTACTAGGCTGTAACATTGTAAAAAAAATAGAAAAATTAAACAGAAAAAATTTTTAAGAGAGTTCAGCTCCCCATTAATGAGAAAATTTAAAAAAAACATTCAATTTACTAAGATTCTAGTCTGCAAACAATCTTTCCTACAAAAATTTATATGAAATTATTACTGTAATGTTATCTGTTTTAATGTCTTAGAAAGGTCATGACTTTAAATACAGAGATAACAGTAGCAAAATTATTAGTAAAACATTTTACATTTGCATAATCTCCAAATTACTAAAACATATTTTTCATGAACTTCTTAACATGTTTTTCCAAGTGAGACTAACTGTTCAAATGGTATTAAATAAGATCAGATATGAAATACATGTTTATACCATGCCTTAAATTATTGCTTATAATAATTTTGAGTAATACAATTTGATGCAATTTGGAGATAATTTTTTTTTAATTAGGCAATATGACTATTTTCTTCTATGGGTGTTTTTCTAATCCTATCACTTTTCTTTTGCTTGTCAGATATTTTGAACATTTCTCTATTAGCAAAATGTATGGAATGGAAAGGAAGTAACTGCTATTTGTGTACTGGCAGGGGTGCATGTGGCGGGTGGAGGGGGGGGTGATGCTGAATAGAAGGAGATCCGTGTGGCAACAATTGGGGGAAATGGGATCTGTAACAGCTGCTCCTTTTAGATTCCCAAGAAGGAGACTGCCTGAGGTGGGTCATGGGACAAAAGGATAAAACGGATGAAAACTCTGATGCAAAGCAGGAAAATGACTGCTGAGACCCCTAAGCTTACACCTGAATCGTCTCAAGCTGAGTGGCAAGCCCTCTTTAGCATGCTTCAGAAGCTGGTGATGAACTACACAGTACCAGGAGGCAAACTGGCTGCAAGCAGAATTGTCTGCATGTTTTGTATAATAACCAGTGGTCCTCTGGGGAAAGGAGGCCATGATTTCCTCTGTGCCAGCATCTGAGCTCCCCTCAGATACTGAGGCCATTAAACAAGAACAGAAGGGTCAATTTTAGGTAATGATTTCTAATTGGCAAGTAAAGACAACTTCTATTTAGTGGGTAGTGAAGAGCTCTGGTCTTTAAAGAAAGAAATTACTCAAATTCCTTTTTTTGGATAAATGCCATTTTTTTCACTCAAGGACAAGTTATTAATATATTAATAATAAAGATCTTTCTATAGAATGTCAGTTTATTACATTTCCATTATAGAAATATGTGCCAAGACAAAGATAAACTTAAGCCCTTTGTAATTTACATATGATAAATTTAGTAAATTACAGTTGAGAAATAAGTATAAAGCAGCACTCTGAATAGATACTCAATAAATGTTACCTACCCGAGAATCATTGCTATCATTACTCAGTGCTAATTATATCATAGCCTGTGGTAATAATAGCATCTTACATGTGAAAACTGTTTATAGTCTAAAGTGTAAAAACATATGGTTTTTCCATTTGATCTTCACAAAGATACAGCAAAGCTGCCATTGCCACCTCTATTTCACAAATGATACGGAGCCTCTAAGAAGCTAAGTGACTAAACTAAGGTCAATAGCTAGTATGTGGCACACGGAACTAAGATCCAAGTCTTCTAGCCCACATGCTAGCATCCCACATGCTCTTTCTATAAAAAACAGTTACTGTCCATAATAAAGATTACACATCAAAACCTACTGTCAGCTCAAATGTTTGACCACTTAACAATTAGAGAGCTATTGCTATATACGCTTGAACTGCACTACATAAAGGGGTCTTTATCATGTAATATAGCTCCTAAATAAATTCCTTCTTCAACATCTTTGATACAGCCTTTCACCGACACATTTAGCATTTTATTCTATGCTTACTATTTGTTTGGGAATACTTGGGCCTAGAGCAAAAGTCAGAAATCATGATTTTATAGATGTCTGACCATCTAGCACTTGGGAAAATAATTCTTTTCTGCATAGTAATGGTGATATAATAGTTATGGGTTTCTATATGTTAGATCTTATGCCACAAACTTTACATACGCTTTCTTACTTAATTCTCACAAAGCTGTATTGTGGTAGGGGGTAATAGTACCCCCATTTTACAGATGAAGAAGCTAATAGTCCAAAAGGTTCATTTGCTTGTGCAATGTCACATGGTGAAGGTGGCAGCAAAGCTGGGATTCTGTTCTCCACCAGCCCGATTTAACATTTTGTTGCCCTCACCCTCCAAAGAGTTGTTAAATATACTTCGAAAAGCCTGTTGAGAGTTCCTTATTCAAGAAATGCTAGTATTTACTGCCTTTACTTCATGCAAAATTCTAATAATCAAAGATATGGTAGCAGATGTGAGTGTTTGTATCCATCCCAGGCAACTCTAACCAGGTATCCTGGTACCATAGTAAATTGGTTCCAAAGAGTCCTTTACCTGGAGCTGGAAGCAGACAGGAAAGGACAAAAGTGCAGATGCACAGAAGCAAATGCTCTTACGGACAGACCCATTCAGTCCACATACAGTAGTACGTATGGTCCAGCAGAAAAATTGATCATATCATCACATACTGTGCATGTACAGAACTTGGCAGAGTTGAAGTATTTGAACTAATGCACAAAAGATCTAAAGGAAGACAGAGCCTCTGAGAGCCTCCTTCTTGACCTCTTCTTTGCCTTGGCTCCTTTACTTTCTTTCCCTCTCTCTCCACTTACTATTTTTTCTTTATATTTTTTTCTTATGACATGTAGTGTTCAAGCATCTGTCACATATAGTGCAAGAGAATAAAAAATGATTAATGCAAGAGTATCTGCTTCCTTTCCCTTCCCAGTCTACTCACTATGGCATGACTACCTCGGCATTTCTTCCTTTCTCCCCAAACCAGCCCCACCCTCAGTGTTGTTTTTTTTTTTTAATTTTTTTTATGTCTATTTTTGAGAGAGAGAGAGACAGAGTGTGAGCTGGAGAGGCCAAGAGAAAGGTAGACACAGAATCCGCAGCAGGCTCCAGGCTCTGAGCTGTCAGCACAGAGCCCAATGCGAGGCTCAAACTCATTCATGGACCACAAGATCATGACCTGAGCCGAAGTCGGATGCTTAACTGACTGAGCCACCCAGGCACCCCTAGGTGGGTGGATTTTATCATGCAGATCAGAGTTATAATCTGCAGTGGGAGGGGAGTATCTATGTAAGATATAGAAATGAGCCTGCTGAAGAGCCACCATTTCTTGATCTGGAAGAGAAAAGAGGCAAAACAGAAGCACAGAGGAAAAGGAGAGCAGTGGTGAACCACGAGTGAGTGGAAGACAGGAGGGAACTTTGGGTTTAGGGAGTGACATGAAATTACAGGCTTCAGAATATCTAGAGACATTTCAAATTTTTTTAAATGGAAGGAGAGAGGATTTAAAAAAATAATATTGCTGGGAGTTAAGAATTTTATCTTTTACTGTTCTTTGAGGACAAGTAAATAGAAATTGAAATTACTTTTCCTTTAGCTTGCTGGATTTTTAATATGATATCATACTGAGGGTGAAATGTGAGGAACTCAGATTTATTTGGGTTATGTAATGGTTTCAGTAGTAGATAAAAGTCTTCACTGGTAAAAGTGACCAAAAAGAAAACTTGTTTTATGCATGTTACTGTGGACTCTGGCAAGGTATGTCAGCTGGATTGTCATTTGGATCAAGAACCCATTACTCCCAAGGACGGTGTGACTTTTAAAGAAGAAAGTAACAAACTAAATGGAGAAAGGAACTAAATGGGAATAACTGTAAGAATCGTCTCCCCCTAAACTTTGGTCAGCTAAACAATACAAATCAAATAAATCATTCTTTGTTAGAAATGCCTTCTGATATATAATGGCTTTCCCTTTGTTTGTATATATGGACTTGAAAGAAAAGTAAAATTTAATTACAATTACCTAGTGACACCTTAAGAATGTATCATTTTACAAATATAATCCATATCCTTCATTATTAGTATTTATTAATAATCTGTGAGTTTTTTGAAACAATGTGAGTTGCTAGAATATTAGTGTAACTATTTTTTCTGATACATTATTTATTTGAATTTTGCAAATATGAGATGCTGCTGATAAAGCTACAGATTTAGGTTAACCATGAGTTTAGGTTAACACTAATGTTGGAAGCATTCTAAGCTATTATAAAGATGCTGACATGTATGCGAATATAAAGATGGCTACTGTTTTATATATGGAATAATTAAATAATATAGTACATGTAATGAATTTTATACTATAAAAGCAAATGAAGTATCAATATGATGAATTTTGCTTTCATAGTATAATTTTTGATAGGCTACATTATTGCTAAATAATAAGAAGCAAATAATTCACTGAATGTACTGAAGATTGTTAAAGTTGGTGTTCCTAAAATTATTACATGGAGTGGAATATTTAGAAAGGAAGAAAATTCATGCATAAAACACAGTGCTAAGGGAGGCCCTTTCTTTTTCTTAAATTAATTTTATGGTTGTAGTATTTGATTGTGGAAGTGTGACCAACTTTGCAAAAGCCTTGAATGTGATTTTTAGTAAGGTACTTTTCTCTTTGAAATTTTAGGACTTCATGAGATACATTTACCTACTAAAATTCAGAATTTACTCTACTTGGAACATGTGCAGGTCTAAATTGATGATGGCCAAAGGGAATTACTATTTCTTTTCTCAGCACCTGATAAATGCAGGTAGCATTCTCGCCTTTAAATGTCAGGGTCTCTGTGACCTCCTGCACAGGTTTATTAGAGTAACTATCACTTCTCTTCTCCAAATACCTTTTTCCCATTGGCAGGGATTTGAACCCTAAATAAATCCATTATTTAGGGTCTTAGTTTAACCTTGTTCTGTCATCCGATAAAGAATGCTTTATCAACAAGGAATGGATGACCAGACTATTTATATGCTTGTCAAAATATTCTTCTATTACATGTATTAATCATTTATTAATAAATTAAAACCCTTAAGTTAAGATCCATTAGCAAAATTTCAAAATCCTTCTGTTTCAGATAATCAGAACTATTAATCAGTAATATTTACTTGTGACAGGTTTCTCTAAGCCAAGTTTCTTTGAACAAATCATGTAAATATCTTTAAACAGATGAACAGTATTGAAAGGGAGAAATTCATGAGAGAAAGAGGTTGAATGTAGAGGCAAGGTATTAAAAATCTGAAAATATTTCAAAATACAAGCTTAATACACAAATGAGAGAATAAAAAGGGTATATGGACTTGAAACCAAGAATTAAAGATAGATGCAATATGAAAAGGGAAGGGAAATGCTCAATCTAACTGTCTGCTGTCTCAGGCTGGCTGCAACATGACCAAGCTGATTTCAGGTCATTCTTGCCCCTCTCCACAGCCACACTGTGATAACAACACCATCAGTGCCTTAAAACAGATAAAGAAAGATAGTGTTGGTCATACTGCACAGGGTGGGTAAGAAGGATAAAAGAGAATTTCAAAAGAAAAAAAAATTGTATGTTGAATGTTTACTTTGTGATTAGGTAACTGGGCAGATATCTCATCAATCAGTCAGGAAATCAGTCCTATTTAGTAATTGATCAAGTAATTTTTTATACTAGATTCACTAAAGAAGGAGTGCTCTGTCTTATGGGTTTCTAGCCCCCTTTATCTCTGAAAGGAAGCAGGGAAAGTGGTTAAAGTAAGATATTAGAAGAAAAAGACATGATTTTCAAATGGAAATGAAAGCAAGATGTCAGGTTTTGTGGAAATCTGTTTTATTACAAAGCGAAAACAGGCTGCCCTCTAAAATCAACCTAAGCTAGAAGACCTCCATGCCCCAAATCAGGTACAACTGCTCATGTCGGTTTTCCGTTCCAACCACATCCCAACTCCAGCTTCTCATTCCTTGATGATTCCTTGGTACTTGTTCCCTGCCTCCTGTTGTATAGCCCTGAATCTGAGGCCTTCTTGACTTTGCTTTTGGCATCTTACTTACAGGTCTGACAACAGATCCTTCATTAGCCCTGCAGCTCTACCTATGGACTTGGCCCAAATTTTAAGCTTGGTTCCTGCAATTCCTCAGTTCTGAGTGAGCTGTGTTCCAAAAAGACAACAATATTCTACCACAAGCAAGACTTGGGCTCTGAAGACAGGCTTCATTCTTCCGAACTGCAAAGGCTACTCTTGACTGTGGCAGTGAGCCTTGGAGCCTGGAATATGGCCTTCCTGGTTTCCCAAAGACTCCGCCCTGGCTGGAGAATTAAATGACAAAAATTAACTGACCCTGACTCTAACTGAGGTATATGCCTGGGGGAGGGGGTCAAGGTCGGACTGGAAATCTCTGCAAGGAGCTCTCTCATTCCAGCCCAAAACCTGGGATAGGAGGCAGGAAGGGTTTGCATAATTCTGTTTTTAGACATGCCTGGTTTCCTTGGCTTGTATGTGATCATCTATTCCTGGTTTTCTTCCCAGTTCCCTGGATATCCCTGCTTAATCTTCTTTGCACCTACCCCCTCATCCAGCCGGCCCTAGGCCTTTTTCATTCATCACTATCAACTCTCTTTAGGAAATCTCCACTCCACAGCTTCAATATGCTGACAACTTATATATCAAATGTGGATAAAATCTCACGTTTAGACTTCCCCTTGGGCTGTAGACCCACATATATCACTGTTTGATCTCTCCTTGGATAACTGAAAAACTCAAATTCACCATAATCAAAAGTGACCTTCCCATTTCTCCCAAGCCTGGGTATCTGTTAGCATTCCCTCTCAGTGAATGACACCAGCAACCATCAAGTTTCACAGCCAGGCTCCTAGCGCCCATCTGGGCACCTCTAACTCCCTCACTTTCCATACTTAGTGTATTTTTTTTTTTAAGTTTTATTTATTTATTTTTGAGAGAAAGGGAGCACAAGTGGGTGAAGGGTGGAGAGGAAGAGGGAGACAATCTGAAGCAGTCTCCAGGCTTTGAGCTGACAGCAAAGAGCCCGACGTGGGACTTGAACCCACGAGCTGTGACCTGAGCCGAAGTCGGACACTTAACCGACTGAGCCACCCAGCGCCCCCTCTGTACTTAGTCTATCACCAAGTCCTTCATGACTTCCAAAATGACTCTCCTCCATCTTCACTACTACCACTAAAGTCCAGAGTAAAAATAATAAAAGCTAACAATTACCAAAGGCATATTATATACAAGGCAGACACTCTTTTAAAACTCTATATAAATGGTCTCTCCTAATCACCCTATGTATTAGTTTCCTAACACTGATGTAACAAATCACCACAAACTAAATGGCTTAAAACAAAAGAAATCGATTCTTTCATAGTTTTGAAGACTAGAAGTCTGAAATCAAGGTGTTAGCAAAGCTGTGTTCCCTCCAACAGCTCTGGGGGAAGATTCTTCCTGCCTCTTTCAGCTTCTGGTGGCTCCAGGCATTCCTTGACCTGTGGCAGCATGGCTCCAAGCTCTGCACCATCTTCACGTGCCTATCTCCTCTGTGTGTGTCTTCCTGTCCTCCTTTTCAAATCTCCTTTCTACCTTTTTCTTACAAGGCCCCTTGTCATTGGATTTAAAGCCCACCTAGATAATGCAAGGTGATCACCTCATCTCAAGGTCCTTGACTTAATTATATCTGCCAAGACTCTTTTCTCCAATAAGGTGAAAATCACAGGTCCCAGGGATTATGAAGTTGACATTTGGGGGCCACCATTCAACCCACTATACCCTAAAAAGTAAGTAGAGTTATTAGTCCCACTGAATAGATGAGGCAATTGAGACTTAGAGAGTTTAAGGTCCTTGCCCAAGGTCACACAGTTAATATTAACAGGAGATTCATGTTTATTTGGTTTATGGTTTCCATACTTTCAGAAAAACAATTTCAATATCTTTCTGAAAGGAGTAACAGTTTCAAGAAATGTGTCTCTTAGATGCCAAGTACTGCTTCTTCAATCCATTCATTGCTAGACTACACCACTACTGCTATCTTCTAAAAATAAAGGTCAGACTCAGTGCCTGGCATGACGTCTGTCATGTAGACGGTGCTTAATAAACAGTCATGAATAAATCAATGTGATCATGTCGCTAGCCTCGTCAAAAGTCATTAAAAATCACACATTGCTTAAAATATGAATTTCACTATCCTCAACAAAGCATAAAACCCTCCAACCGTCCATAAACTTGAAAAAATAATCATTTTGGAAGGAGGACAGTCTTCCTAAGAATAGCCAGAAGTTGTGCAAAAAGAGATTGATAAATTTGGCCACATATATATCTAAAAGTCCAGCATGGAAAAATTTCATAAGTCAGGTCAAAAACAATGACCTGGAAAAATATTCACAACACATATTACACATATGTGCATTTCCAAAGGAAGCAGGTACCTTCATTTATTACTGTAGGAATGTAAACTGATGAAGCTTCTTTGAAGGGAAGTTTAGAAAAAAAAATGTAATTCATCTCTTCTCTGATCCAGCATTTCCACCTCTAGAAATTTATTGAGTAGATCATCTCTCACTTTGGCACAAAGCTATTCACTGCTACACCCTTTGCAATAAAACCTGATTGGAAATAATCTAAATGCCCACCAACATGAGATGATTAAATCCATTATGGTACAACTATAAAATGGGACACCAGTGGCCCTTTTAAAATGAGGCATGTCTATATGCATGAGTGTGGAAGAAGTTAACTCCAGATGCAGAACACTACATATAAATGCCACAATTTTGTAAACAACAAAAAGAACACATAGGTATATGCACTTATATGCTATACACATATATGAATATTCTTGGAGGGGTAAACCCAAAACTTGTTAACTGCATTTGCCTTTGAGGAAAGAACTGCAGGACCGAGTGCCAGGATGGAGGGAAGACTTATTTTTCACTGTAACCTCTATTATATTGCTTGAATTTATTTTACCCTGTGTTTTTGCATTGCTCATTAGAGAGAGGGTGAGAGAGAGAGAGAAACAGAGACAGAGAATTTATAAGCTAGTTTTCACCTAATTTTCCGACTTGATTTCATATTTGCACCTGACAATTCATTGCTTCCCAAACATACCGAGTACGTTCACAGAGTGTGTGTGTGTCTAATATTTGATATTATCCTCAACACCCTCACTTTCTGTCTATAGAAATCCTGCTCTTCAAAAGCTCCCTGTGCAACCTCCCTGATCTTCAGTGTTGGAACCAACCACTCTTAACCTCTGCACTCAGAAAACCCCTGTTTGGGAAATACAAATCAAAATCACACTCAGATATCACCTCACACCAGTCAGAGTGGCCAAAATGAAGAAATCAGGAGACTATAGATGCTGGAGAGGATGTGGAGAAACGGGAACCCTCTTGCACTGTTGGTGGGAATGCAAATTGGTGCAGCCGCTCTGGAAAACAGTGTGGAGGTTCCTCAAAAAATTAAAAATAGACCTACCCTATGACTCAGCAGTAGCACTGCTAGGAATTTACCCAAGGGATACAGGAGTACTGATGCTTAGGGGCACTTGTACCCCAATGTTTATAGCAGCACTCTCAACAATAGCCAAATTATGGAAAGACCCTAAATGTCCATCAACTGATGAATGGATAAAGAAATTGTGGTTTATATACACAATGGAGTACTATGTGGCAATGAGAAAGAATGCAATATGGCCTTTTGTAGCAACATGGATGGAACTGGAGAGTGTTACGTTAAGTGAAATAAGCCATACAGAGAAAGCCAGATACCATATGTTTTCACTCTTATGTGGATCCTGAGAAACTTAACAGGAACCCATGGGGGAGGGGAAGGAAAAAAAAAAAGAGAGGTTAGAGTGGGAGAGAGCCAAAGCATAAGAGACTCTTAAAAACTGAGAACAAACTGAGGGTTGATGGGGGGTGGGAGGGAGGGGAGGGCGGGTGATGGGTATTAAAGAGGGCATCTTTTGGGAGGAGCACTGGGTGTTGTATGGAAACCAATTTGACAATAAATTTCATATACTTAATAAAAATAAATAAATTAATCAATTAATTAATAAAATAAAATAAAATAAAATAAAAAAAGAAAACCCCTGTTCATCCTGCTTTGAACTATAGTTATGTTTACAGTTGGCCACCTTTATTAAATTAGCTCCTAAAGGGAAGTGTTGGCCTCTGTGCTCCCCAAAGTACCTGGAACACAGCATTGCTGAATGTATGTAATTTTAACCAAAAATTATTAAGCAGAAGAGTTATCTAGGAAAACCCAAGTTCCCCATGATGACCCAATTTTAAGGGTGACAGAGAAACATATCTAGCCCAAATGTAAGAATTCTACATAGCATGATTATTCTAAATCAGCGAATGAGAAATTCTCAAAGCTGAATATAAAGCCAATATCATGTATCAGATAAAATTATTACAAGAGTGATATGTGCAATGAAATAGGAGGCTTGAAATATATTAGAGGTAAGACAAAAATGAAGGAAAAGATTTGTTATAATACAGAAAAGATATTTCTTGACACTTTTTGTTCATTTTAGCCAAACACAAGAAGTCTCATCATAAAACAGGCAAGCACTTATTTTTATCATGAAGCAGGCTACTTCTCAGATTGGAACTAACAGTGATCTCCACCTTTGCTGCCTTCCCAACCTCCAACTAAAGGTCCACAGCAATGCAATTCGCTCAATTGCTTAACAACCATAGTCTTTTTTAAAGCAAAATTTCCCAAATCATATTATAAGTTTACTGTAATTTGGCTTTCTTTCTTTCTTTTTTTTTTCTTTCTTTCTTTCTTTCTTTCTTTCTTTCTTTCTTTCTTTCTATTTACTTTTTGCTATCATTTAAACCCATATCCTGTTGTCCTCAATGATATGGGGAGTGAGCGTAGAGGGTCACTTTACTCCACATATTTAACTTTTATATATCCTAAAGCACTTCATGCTAATTGATTATACATTACTTAACTATAAACAATAAAACGATTTTGTTTCTGCTTCTAGAATTGCTATTCTGCTTTAGTCTCTCTAAATACATACAGGTCCACCCATTTCTGCTGGGTTTGTAACAACATATAATAAAATAAAATAAACTAAACACAATAAAATAAAAACTAAAAGTGGCAATGATTACAAGTTTACTTCAACTTACTGTTAGTGCTGTTTCATACTCTTCAGCAGCTAGGTGTGCTAAGCCCAAGTAATAGGAAGCTTCCCCTTCCATCTTTTTGTCACTTCCTAAAGTTGAAAATGTAGAAACATTGCCATGGAATGAAAGAAACCCATTACAACAAACAGAATCTTCATTTTTTAAGACAGTAGAAAGTTGTAACAAAGTGTACAGATTTGTGAACAATCCCTGAAGCCTAACTATGTGCCAGTTTTAAAATGCTGATGTTAATATAATTTACTTGAGTCACAAACGTTAGAGAAAGGTGCCTTAGCAATGTATTTAAGAGGCATTTTCCTCTACATACACATACAGCTTAGTAATATTAGTTAGGCATTCCTATGTAATTTCCATACTGTTCCACCCATAAAGACTTAAAGCCATCCTGCATAGCTACTATACATACAGGAAATAATTGGTAAAGGGTATTGCTTTCCATAGTGCACAAACACATATACACAGTGAGATGGACATTCAGTGAAGTTTCTACAGGGCAGATAATTAGCAAATTAAGGAATTATTGTTTTGATTAGGTTCAATCTAAAAGCTATTGGTTAAAACTTGAGTGAAAATGACTGACATCTTGGTACACCATTCCATAGATATTTTGAAATCCAAACACATTTTTTCTTTGCTAATGACTGGTAATGCTTCTCATCATCTTTTCAAAGGAATCTAGTCTTTCTAATTTCTGTGAATGTGTTTTATTCCAGGAATTATAAACATCTTCTTTCCCAAACAATTATGTGTAGACGTGTAATGTGCTTCAATGAGACATACATCATACCACCTAATAAATACATAATTTATTTACATTTATATGCTAAATGTAACATATAAATCTAATGGGCTTACAAGAACCATTAAAGGCTCTTACTTTTAAGAAGAATACCATCCTTTTTCTACTTTTTGGCTTTTAGTGTTACCTAACTCCTGGGTAATACAAATGCTGGTAGATCTACTCCCGAACTCTGCACTCCAACCCATGATGGACTTCAGCAGGAGCTCACAGCTCTCCATACCGCATTCACTGTTACCACTCACTGAATTACCACTTGTGGGGGCACTTGGGTGGCTCAGTTGGTTAAGCGTCCATCCGACTTCAGCTCAGGTCATGATCTCACGGTCTGTGGGTTCAAGCCCCACATCGGGCTCTGTGCTGACAGCTCGGGGCCTGGAGTCTGCTTCAGATTCTGTGTCTCCCTCCCTCTCTGCCCCTCCCCTGCTCATGCTCTGTCTCTCTCTCTCTCTAAGATAAATAAAAATTAAAAGAATATTTGAATTACCACTTGTGAAGCAGTGGCTCAACTGAAAGACTAAGAAAACAGGATGGCAAATGCCAATGACAGTATTATTATTATTATTCTCAAGCCATTTCACTGATTGCAGAGAATAATACCCTCAAGATCTCACCTCAGCAGAGTTGATGATGTCAGTGATCCAGTCTTGGGAATTTTAACTCTTAATAGTTTAGCTGGGTGCTCTTTCTCTGCTGTAAGTTTATGGGTGCTGAGGTTAGGGATGGGACTAAGGAAGGGAAAGATGGGGTAGGAGGGAGAGGCTATCAGGGGAAGTTGACTTTCGGATAATTAAAAGTTGATTATTTATAATTTGCACTTGATCTATTAAATGTTGTCACTGTGTTAAAGTACCAACAGTGGCATTTGCTGATATAGTATCACCATTTGGACCCAATTATATGTAAAGGGCAGCCAAGAAAAGAAAAGAAAAGAAAAGAAAAGAAAAGAAAAGAAAAGTTGACCCTTGTTGATAAAAAGATTTTGAGGTAGCTAATTGGAACAGTCAAGTCACACTAAGTATTAGTTTTAAAATAGGATTTAAGCATGAGAACTTTTCCTGCTTACTAATTGAAACACAATCAAGATAAAGTGAAAGCATAAAATAATGGAGGAAAATGTTAGCATTATTAAAGTTGAATGACACATATACCAAAGGAAAAAAGGGCAAAATACTATTTATATTATGTACTTTATTTGAGTGAGTTACATTAGTATTGGCCTTGCTATCCAAATCAATAATCATTCATGTTAAAGGAAATACTATGTTTTATTTTCAAGACCTAAATTGTCCATTCTTATACTGGTACGTTTATAGCAAATTTAAAGAGAGGGTTATGGGGGTCTAATGGATAGAGACATTGTGTTTGGGAATAACTCAAATGTTCCATTAAAATGTGTCTTAAAACTTCCATTTGTTATTTGGCTAACATATTCACTGATTCATTTATTCACTGAATATTTTTTGAGGACCTATTCTGTGTCAGGCACAGCTATAAGAATTTGGAATACACCAGTAAATTAACCAGAAATATTCTCTGTCCTTGGAGAGCTTACATTTTAGAGGGAAGGGACAGAAAGAGATACAAAATAAATTAACACAGTAAAATTATGTGGTAAATTGTATGGTGATAGGTGCTCCAGGAGAAAAAAATTTCAGCAGGATAAGAGGAATTGAGAGTGCTAAGTGGGAGTAAAGAGAAAAAAGCAGGTTTCAGTATTAAATGCAGTTATCAGGGTGGGAGATCCAACTGAGAAGATGGTATTCACAAGAGAATGAAATTGAGAATAGATAACAAAACATTTGGGAGACTCACAAGGATGTGGAAATTAAACACACTCTTTTTTTTAAATTTTTTTTCATGTTTATTTATTTATTTACTTGAGAGTTGTCAGCACAGAGCCTGATGTGGGGTTAGAACTCACAAACCATGAGATCATGACCTGAGCTGAAATCAACAGTCGGATGCTTAACCGACTGAGCCACCCAGGTACCCCCTACACACACTCTTAAATAACCAGTGGATCAAAGAAGAAATCAGAAGGTAAACTGTATAATACTTTGAAATGAATGAAAATGAAAAAATAACAACCCAAAACTTAGGGGATCCAGCTAAGGCATTGCATAAAGGGACATGTATAGTTACAAGTGCCTATTTTAAAAAATAAGGAACATCTTTCTATCTTATAAAACTAGAAAAAGAAGAGCTAACTAAACCCAAAGCAAACAGAAGGAAGGAAAAACAAAGACTAGAGTCTTTATAATATATATAGGAAGGAAATAATAAAGACTAGAAAAACAACAGAGAAAAGCAACAACACCAAAAATTGTTTCATTGAAAAGGTCAATAAAATTGACTAACCCTTAAAGTTAGACTGAACAAAGAAAAAAAGAAAGAAGACTCAAGTTACTAAAATAGAGAATGAAAGAGGGAAGATCAGTACACACTTTACAGAAATAAAAAAGGGAATATTATGGAAATTGCATACCAATAAATTAGACAAACTAGATGAAATAGACAAACTGCTACAAAGGCATAAACTACTGAAATTGACTCAAGGAGAAACAGTAAATCAGAATAAATCCATACGTAAAGAAATTGAATTAGTAATCAAACTATTATCCACATAGAAAATTCTAGGCTCAGAGGGCCTCATTGGTGAATTCTACCAAATATTTAAAGAATAATCAATACCGAGTTTTCACAAACTCTTCCAAAAGTTAGGAGAAAACACTTCCCAAATCATTCTATGAAGCCAGTATTATTTTGACATTAAACCAGATAAAGACATCATAAGAAAACTATAAACCAAGATCTCTTATGAATATAGACATGAAAAGCCTCAACAAAATATTAACAAAGTGAATCCACAAAACAAAAAATAGATTATTTTGGACTTCACCAAAATTAAAAACTTGTACTTCAAATAGATACCATCAGAAAGTGAAAAGAAAACCCACCATTTTCAAGCCATATAAGTGATGAAGGACTTGCACTTGGAATATATAAAGAATATTTAAAACAACTCAATAATAAAAAGACAATCCAACTGAAAACGGACAAAGAATCTGAATAGACATTTCCGCACAGAAGATATACAAATGACCTATCAGCACATGAAAAGATGCTCAACATCATTAGCTCACAAGGAAATGAAAATTAAATCCACCATGACATACCATTTTATACCTGCTAAGATGACTATAAACAAGAAGGACAGCAAGAAGTGATGGTGAGAAAGTAGATAAACTTTACCCTTACACATTGTAAGGGTGTGTAAGGTAACTAAACCCTTACACATTGCCGGTAGGAATGTGAAATCGGGCAGCTACTTTGGAAAACTCCATGCCATCTCCTCCGTAAGTTAAACATAGAGTTACCATGTGACCTAACAATTCCACTTCTAGGTCTAGAGACAAAAGAATTGAAAACTTGTACACAAGTGCTCATAGCAGCATTATTCATAATTGACAAAAGGTGGGAATAACACAAATGTTCAGCAACTGATGAATGGATAAAGAAAATATGATAAAAGCATACAATGTAATATTATTTGGCCATAAAAAGGAACAAAGTAGTAATATATGCTGCAAGATGGATGAACGTTGAAAACATTACACTAAGTGAAAGCAGCTGGACACAAAGGGCACACATTGTATGATTCCATTTATATGAACTTTCTGGAACAGGTAAATCCGTAGAGGCAGAAAGTAGATTAATGGTTGCTAGCAGAGAGGGAAAGGAAAGTATGGAGAGTGACTTCTAGCGAGTACCGAGTTAGTGTTTCTGGTTGTACAACTCTGTGAATGTAATAAAGACCAATGAATGACTGAAATAGGAAAATAATAGAATATACAATTAAGAGTATAGCCAGTGTTACACTTGTGCATTATACCAAGGTGCCCTAGTAAAAGAGTTGGCCCACAGTGGATGTCACTGCTCCTTAAATATTACATAAACCAATGTGGGAGGCATGCCTTATGCAGGCAATTGTCAGTTTGCTGCTTCAGGCTCCCTAACCAAAGTAGGAGGTAACAGTAAGAAGAAAGGCTTTGTCCCAGGGCGTTCAGCTGTTGTCAGAGCTCTGTAAGACACTGTGCCAACCCTTAACCTATCTACTTTGTTACATGGAAAGTATAGGGGCAAATATTTATGAGTGTTAAAAGATGTTAAAAAATTATTACATAAGCATAAGAAGATTTCTCCTCTTCTTATCTGTCCTTGGGAAAGCAAAAGATTCTTTTGAAAAGGAGGAGACTGCCGGGGAGACCCTGACTTTGGGAAGAGACCCTCGGAGACTTCCTTTCTTTGTAAACTGCCTTACAATCATTTAGCAAATGTGAACCTAAAGCAAAATACCTTTTCCTAATTGATAAATTACTTTACATTGAAATTCCACATAACTTTCTATGTGACTAAGGTTAGCTGCTGAAATTCATCTAAGAGCTAACGGTTTATGTCAGTTTTTACCCCTTTGGGGAAAGTACTAGATCACCAGTCACTCAAAAGCAGTTCATTCAATGGGATACGTCTTTCAATGAGGGTTATTTCTTATAAGTATTCTAATACCATTAAAAAGAAGTAACAGAGAGAATAAGATGTTAACTTTTACTCTTTAGAAAATTAAAATCACAACCAGAAATTCAGTCCTGCTTATTCCAAATAAACCATATGGTACTTGATAAACTAATCAATTAAATATATCCTCAAGCTAATACACTTTAAAGAGCACAGCATCTTTTTCTCCATCATGAAGTCTACTCCATTGATAAATTATGGTAATAAAATATCTTCGCATTTCACAAAGTAAAAGCTTATGAGTATGTGTTCCAATTTTTTTCTTTATATCTTATACATATACAAATGATATAGAATATTAAGGATATGATCAGCTCTCATGAAAGCATTTTTTACTGCTGTAAGTGTGCGTATGCATCACCAGGGGAACTTGCTAGCCTGCAGATGCTGAGGCAATAGGTCTGGGGTGGAGCCTGAGATGTTGCTTTTTTTTTCAGAAGCTTCTGGTGATGCTGATGATGCCAGTGCAGAGGCTAAACTCTGACAGGCAGAGGTCCAAAATATATTAGCATTCTATTTTCCTGTTACTCTTAACTACATATTTATCATTATCTTCCCTATTACCTGACAATAGGGAATTTACAAACAATGAAAGTTCTCTCAGATTGAAAGAAATATATGGCCACAAACACACACACACACACACACACACACACACACACACACACCCTTAACTTTTGCAAATGACCTTACCTTCTCATTATAGGTTCATTGTTTTATAACACTATTCCCAGAGGGTTGTAATTTTGGAGGCAAAGCTTTCAAGAAATTAATGGGTTTCTTGTTGTCAGCACTAAGGCTCCTCTGTTTTACAGTGAAATTTGAAAGTATATTGATGGCATTTGTCTTTGCATTTCATAGGAAATAATCACCCAAACACTTGACGATTTTTACTTCACTCTTGGGACAAGCAGCGCCTGCCCATTAAAGGAAGCAATGTGAGAGTGTTCTTTTCCACCCACCTTCTTTGGCTATTTCAGAAGCTTTTATTAGAATTCTGATGGCCTGTTTGTATTCTTTATTTTCTAGCATTTTGTCTGAGAGTAATCTGTAAGTCCTCAGGAGACTCTCACAGGCCAACAAGTTGAGAAAGCGGCCTGTCTCATCCTTCCATATCCGCCCTTGCGTCAATTGATGGAATGCTTCATAATGCTCAGCAGCTTCCAGAAGCTGACCTGAAGAATAAAAGCCATTCATAAATACAAACCACAGGCCAGAACATATTTTCAAAAATTTTGTATATATCTTATATGTTACAATGAAAGGGAAGTAGAAACCATGGAATACAGTTACGAATTTCTAAGGATGAAGAGGATGTAAGCTGGGAAAGGAGCTCTCCCAATTTGGACCTCAGATTCAGCAATGATTTTGGATGAACATCTGCTGGAGGGATGTATTTTGGCGTGCAGAAATTGACTAGGATTACACATGTTTAGAAACGGTGTGAAAACCCAGTAGTAATTACTAATAGCAATGGTATTAGCTAACCTTTACTTAACATTACTTATGCAAGGTAATGTACTATGTGCTTTATATGAATTTCTCATTTAATCTTCAAAACACTCCTGTGAAATAGGGATTGTTATGATTCCACTTAACAGAAGAGAAAGTGAGGTTAAGAATTTTGCCCATGGGGGTGCCTGGGTGGCTCAGTTGGTTAAGTGTCCCACTCTTGACTTCAGCTCAGGTCATGATCTCATGGTTTGTGAGTTTAAGCTCCACAATGGACTGTGCACTAACCATGCGTGGCCTGCTTGGGATTCTCTCTCTTCCTCCTTCTCTGTTCCTCCCCTGCTTGTGCTCTCTCTCTCTCTCTCTCTCTCTCTCAAAATAAATAAATAAACTTTTCTGAAAAAAGAATCTTGCCCATGATTGCATATTTAGTGGGGTAATCTATCCAGGCAGTCTGATTCCAGAGCCCATATTCTCAACCACTTTCCTGCACTACTTTTTCAACAGACAGCATCTGCTTCATTCCCAGGAAGAATTCAGGTATCTTGAGTAAGGATGTGTCTGTTACAAATTTCAAATTCAATTATTATAGAGGCATTTGTATATTCCATTTAGTTTTTCATAATTAAAATACCACTTAACTGCATTTCTGGATTAAATTTTATAACACAGTTCAAAATATTTCTTCTCAAAGCCAAAACTCCAAATTAACTTCCATAAGTTACAAGTCATTTTGCTCCTTGAAATAGGAACAAGCATTCCTCTGGAAGGGTAGTTTGCGGTTCCACGCTGTGGATCGATTGTATTTTACATGCGAATTGCCTTGTGAAAATCCTCACAATATCTTGGAGTCCAAATACTCTTATGGTATTGGAGCCACCCAAATTGAAATTAGCTGGAAAGGTACTTGTATGTAGACATTCCAACAGTAGTGTTTAAGAGGGGGTGCAGGTTACAAGCAGCCAAACTGAGTTCCTATCCCAGCTTTACCCTTTTTGCTGTTTAGCCTCAGGCTAATTACTATGCTCTTTGTGCTAGAGTTTAATTCTTCTGCAAAATAGGATGATGATGTAACTATTCAAAGTGTTATTGTGAGAAATGAATCAATGCATGTTCAATAGCTGACACAGAGTATTCTCTAAGTATAGCTTACTCTCCCTGCAAAAGATGCAGTTGAGTCTTTATTAACAATATTGCCATGGCTAATTAAATTAGCCAATGCAGGTCTTATCAGGCTCAATATAGTTTCTTAACTTAGGTTTTACTAGATATCACAGGTTAGATAATACAGGATACTGAAGCCACTGCCATGACTCCTGCATATAATGTCCCCCTATTTCTGCCCTGAATTTGCTATCAAAATTAGTACTTAAGTAATAAAGAATACACACATAAATAAGAATGACATTCACAAAGAAATACAACAGAGGTGGGCAATCAGCAAATAATCTGTAAAAAAAAGGAGTAAAGACATGCCCAGTCTGAGCCCCTGTTGCACCGTGTAGAAGGAGGGCATGTCAGCAAAGATACATACAGAGAGAGGGGAATGTGTATGGCAGAGATGTTTAGCAACTTGTATTATGAAATTTTCACATGGTAAAAGACTACTAAGCCATAAACATGATACTATAGGAAAGCATCTCATCACATGTATAGGTGTTTGTGATAATACTGGAAAACATCAGAAAATATTTACAAGGCATTATCAGTATTTTGTGGGTAATGGATGGTTTCTTTATCCTTTCTGATTATTGGCATTTTCTAATGTTTCTATCATCAAAATATGTTTATTTTGTAATAAAATATATGATAAAAGCTATTTTTAAAATTTTTTTAACGTTTATTCATTATTGAGAGATAGAGAGAGAGACAGAGCATGAGCATGGAAGGGGCAGAAAGAGGAGGAGACACAGAATCCTAAGCAGGTTCCAGGCTCTGAGCTGTCAGCACAGAGCCTGATGCAGGGCTCGAACTCACATACTGCCAGATCATGACCTGAGCCGAAGTCAGACAGTTAACCAACTGAGCCACCCAGGTGCCCCTGATAAAAGCTATTTTTAAAACAATGTCCAATCCTTTTTCATTTTGATGCAAATACTCAAAGTTCAAGTTCATTGCTCTAATCTCTCCTCACATCTAACCAACGATTTTTCTCTTACTTCCCACAAGAGCAGGCAGTTTCTCATGTCTCTCCTATAGCACCTCTCACCAGAAACACCTTTCTCCAAATACCCATGACCATCTTTTTTTTTTTTAACTCAAATGGAGCACTGACATATATGTGTGTTATGTTTCCTCTGTTAACTATATTTCTGCCTGTAAAGTGTAGCTCTGTATTCCTAGAAAGATGTATATCAGAGTTGTTCTTTTTTTTTTTTTTCTATCCAGCTTCCATCTACTCATAAAGTACAGGTACATATTTCTCTTTGGCCATGTGAATAGGGAAAGATAGATACAGGAAACTGTGAGTAAACCAGATAGTTCCAGAAAAAAAATTGGGACTGTAAGGAGGCTAGCAAGGACCTAATGGCATCTGTGGTTACACACAGTAACCAGATGGAAAGAGGATCCAAAGTTGTGTTATAAAATAACAGATTCACTAAGAATTCCAGGAGGACAGCCAGGAGGTGAAGCACTGGATAACTCAACTAATTACAACGAGATGCAAATGAGGCATAAAGATGTAAATAGAATTCTAAGAACTGATGGCCATGTCTAAGATTTCATCTACAAGGGAGCAGAAAGAAGAGGCAGGGGGAGGGGGGGAAGGGTAGAAAGTAGGGAAAGGAGAGATGGAGGAAATGGAGAGGGGGTGAAGGTAAGGAAGAGTGGAGAAAAGGTGGGGGCTATGTCTTTGTATTCCATAACAGTCAGACTCCTGTCTATGTTATTGGCACTATTCAGCATCCTGGACAGGCTGTCTAAGCAGAAATGAAGTAAAGGGGGCCTGGGGGACATTTGTTTCAGTTGGTTACTATGGCAGGCAACCTCGGAATGAGGTTGAGTTTGATTTTTGCTGAAGATTTGAGGCCTCATATCAGTGTACTACTTAGGTCGTGATTATTGGCCAAGGTTCAACTCTCAGAAGAATAAACTTATAGTCTCCCATGATGAAGGAGCCTGGTCCAAGATGCTCGAGTGAGAGAGAGCAGGAAGGTACTCTTTCCTGAAGCCCTACTGGGTCCTCATCAAGATGGAAGATTTTTTTTTCTCCATACACTATCTTATTTAACCTTCCAAAAACTAATGAAGTAATTACGATTATTGCTTTTACACTAAGAGGTAACTGAGGTTCACAAAGGTTAAATGACTCAAATAGCTAAAAAGCGGTATTTTGGATTTACACCCAGAATCATCAAAAACCCATACCACTTGGCTCACCATATTAGGTGCTAGTCACCAAACCAAGAGTTGGGAGACTTGGGTAGAGTAAGTTATATTTTCTGGATATAAATCTCTCAAGTTAAAAACAATGTTAGGGTTTATATGATTTCTCGTTTCTTCCATTTCTATAATTCTTTGACTCCATTCAGGCAATTGCAGGTAATCTCTAACATAAAAGAACAGATCTTAGACCCTGATGTACTTCTGATTGTTTTTTCTGAAGGAGTTTGATGTATAAGCAGCTATGCATCCTTTATCTAAATTCCCATCTGTCCCATAAACCATGTGGTGATATCCATGGAGCACCTGGAATTCCTAGAGTGGCCCAGACTTAGCTGTGGCCACATCTAGCTATTCATAGATTCACTTCCTCTTTTTTAACCACTTTGCCACAGATGAGATCACTGGGAATTCTGTTTTAAACCAAAGTGCCTAAACAGAGAAAGTAGAGTTTTCCAGTCGTTCTCAGATGTAGAGATGCATTTCTAAAGTTATTTGGTGGCAAACAGACCAGTAAATAAGCCAGTAAGGATTTGATCCAAATTACCATAAGCACACAAAAGACTTGGCTACAATTTCTAAAGGCTGGTCAGAATTTTCAAGTGCATACTATAATATGGTACATTTGATTTTAAAATGTTAAAATAGAGTCTATACTATGAAGGGGGCATAGTAATTTAAATATGCAAGTATTCCCCTTTAAGCATGATTAACAATGGAAACATTTCCATTTAATTTATATTTTCAACTGTGAATAGGATTTTAAAGATTTTCTTGCTTTCTGGGTAAAGACCAATATTAATATTAAGACTGGATAGGGGCACCTAGGTGGCTCAGTCATTTAAGCTTCCAACTTTGGCTCATGTCATGATCTCACAGTTCCTGAGTTCCAGCTCCATGTCAGGCTCTGTGCTGCCAGCTCAGAGCCTGGGGCTTGCTTCACATTCTGTGTCTCCCTCTTTCTCTCTGCCCCTCCCCCACTCATTCTCTCCTCTCTCTGTCTCTCAAAAAAATAAACATTAAAAAAAGACTAGATATTTATTAAGACAATGCATCCTGTTTTATCTGAAAAAATTAAATTTAATGTACTTGAGAGAAATATAATATAGGGCTATCATGATGGTGGTCACTTCAACAAAGCAAAACATAAAAATAAGTGAAGATCATGAACCAGTTTCTTTGCTCATCTCTTTGTAACTTCTTTAAAGTGTTCATATACAGTCTACCTTTTGTTACCATATAAACTTTAAACATCAGAACCAGCTGAGACTTCCAGATCTTACAACCAATCTTGCAGAAGGACAAGTGTCTAGACAACTGGAATTATCAAGTGGTAACATTATTTTCCAATGAAGAAGAGGGCAGGGAGAAGAAGGACTGCACCAAGGTACCACAAAAGTAAAAGTTAACTGAAAGCAGGAGACCAAAGAGAAGCCCTCAGGAAGAGTCATCGATGTGAAAGGTCTTTGGGGGTACGTGAGCTTTCTCATGTTCCAGCAAATCTTCATTATCGTCGTGTGTAACAGAGATCACAGAAGTAACCTCAATAAGGAAGACAACTAGCGCTCAACTAAGTGCATGGAATGCATGGTTTTTTGCTAAGCAAAACTCTAGAGAGTTCACTAATATTTCAAGTGAATCAAGGAAGAACATGGAGCCAAAATGTTTGGTTAGAGGGAGTCAAATGGTCCTCTACTAATACCGTTAGTAATCAGTTTACTCAATCATATGAAGTACTATCAGGAAACACTTAGGAGATACACTGAACAAATGTTTAAAACGAGAGTGTCCAGGTATGGATAGAAATATCCTAAGACTCAGTTGTTATTGTTGTTTTTTTTAAACAATTACATGACATCTACATAAACAATAAGGAGGTTGGTATGTGTTTATAGTTTTTCACCTAAAGGAAAGTACACTCTTAAAATAAATCTGTTACAAAGGAGTCTCACTTTACCTAGAGCCCACACAAACAAGAAATCCATCCATTTATTTAAAAATACAAACAAAACCCAAACAATGTGGTAAACTGCAAAATGCTTGGTAGGATGTGAAGACAAACGCTATGTACAGAAAATTAGATTTTATATATTTGGGTATTATCCAAATTGTTGCTTACCCCTCTTCCCTCACAACATCTCTGAAAGTTTATAGATATTTGTGGTATCACAGCAGATGTCTAGAACAAATATTAAGCAAAAGAGAATGTATATGATCTCTCCCATTTTAGTTTTTTTTTAAAGTAGGAAGATTGACTAGATATTAACACAAATGGGTTTAAATGTGAAGCTGCCATAAAAGCAGGAACATAAATGTAATTCTCCCAGCCGCTATTTTGATGCACATTTTTGATTCCATGAATATTTTATGAAATGGCCCAAACTAAAGCCATATAACATTCCTGCATTACTGATGCTTGCGCCCGTAAGCTACGAACATTAGAGGCATGATTGAGTGCATTAAAATGAACTCATTCAGCAGTGCATTGATTACTTGAAGGGGGAGGGAAAAGAAAAAAGAAAAAAAAAAAAAAAGAAGTTGCTCCACTTAAGAAAACAGCACACAAATCTAACCTTTGCAATATAATAAGGGTGAAAGCAAGTTTGAATAAAATAATATTTCATAAATAAAGTGTGACTCTGTCTAGACCTGACAGTAATTAGGCAAGGTGTTAATTACGTCCAAAGATGGCTCCCGGTATTATTCAGGTAATTTAAAATGTCACAATCTCTAAGATGCACAGACTGGGCTTCTTTAGTTCCATGCATCAGCAATTCTGAAAGTAGCTAATTATTTCCTTTTCTATCAACTTGTACATTTGCCAGTAAAAATAATGCTACAGAAACAATTGCATGAAAATCATTTGACAGGTCCATAAGGCTTATTTCTTCAGCAGCACTGGTATAAGTCTTAAGCATATTTAGTTGTAAATTGGGCACATTTGTTGAGGAATTTAGGGAAATATTCCACTTTAGCTTAAAACAACAACCTAAAGGAACAATAAAGCTTTATGTATATTATATTACATTTTAATCTGGAGCTACTGGACATCTTTGGCATTAAGTTACTATTCCATACAATGTAGACATAAAATCTGCTAGGAGCAATATTGAACAGTAGCAAAAAGAGAAAAATGTTATTGCTCTTTTGTGAAAACAAAAGACATTGCTTTCCATTTCAGTTTAACTGCATGAACAATTTATATCATCTTTAGGTTTTTACATTCAATTATGATAATTATAATGGCACTATACATGCTGAAATAGTTAAGGGCTTGTCACACTTCCCAGTGGAAACTATCACTTTGCAAGGGTTTATCTCTTGTCAGAGGAGATTTGTTCTGACTATAACCCACTGCATACCACTGCAAAATAGAAAGCTGGAAAACAAAGATTTTGTTCTGTAACTCAACAACATCCCTAATAAACCAGGAAGAAAATGTGCCCATAACTTTTGAGTAGCTACTTTGGGATACCTAGAAGATATGGGAGAGGCTATTTAAAAAAAAAATGGAAAATCTCCTTTATCATTTTGAACAAAGATTTCAGATGGACATGATAGGAATGCTACCATATCCCCATTAAAAACTATGGGTCACTAAACCAGACAATGAAAGGGATCCCAGGAAGACAGCAAGACAGGTGTGGGAGAAACTCACAGAGGGTCTATCCGTGATATTGGCAATATGACTATGTTAATTTTTAAAATCCAGAAGGTTATCCTGCGCTTCTAAAATATTCTTAAGGAATTGATATTAGTTATTGTTGTTTATGATTTTAGATAGGTGAATTGTGGTCAATGATGGAAATGGTACACAAGCTTGACGGCTTTATGACGTAATAAACCTCAAATAACTGGTTTCTATCAAAGTTTTGTAGTTTCTAAAGATTAAGCATTAGGCATCTTTGTTCTTAAATAATTATAAGTCTCAAAATTACAGGAATAATTTTTAAAAATGTAAAACACTTCTCTAATGTATAAACAATACGAGTAACTACTAGCCATTGTAGAGCTTACACAGTTGACCATTTCCCTCGTGTAATAAATTGTTTTACTTTAATCGTTGCCACCCCATCTTAAAATATTAAGTAAAAAGCATTGACAAGCCTAAAAGTCTGAGAAGAAATAAAGACAGTATTGATATTAGATCAACTAATGAATCATACTGTGCTGGACTTAATCAACAATGTAATTCTTACTTCAATTATATACCGTTCATGATTTTAAGCAAACCATATTCTGATTAGGTACATATGTTTATATGGGCGAGGAGCAAAGTATGGAAGCACATATACCAAAGTACCAGTACTAATGAACTTAGAGAAGATAGAAGTGAGTGAGGGGAGCATTAACTTTCCCCTAACACACCACTGTTTTGATTGATAATAAGCATGTGCTATCTGGGATACTACAAAAACCAAACAAACTGAAAATAATCTATTTAAGTGAGTCTGGAGGGAGAAAAGCAATGTTAGTTGCACACTCACCATGTGCCTAGCATGACAGTAGCTGCCATACATATATGTATTACTATCTTTAGAGATGAGGAAATGAGCCTCAGTGTTTCTTTTCCTCAACCCACACACCAAGTATGCAGCAGAGCTGATGCCCAAAGCCCACAGTGGCTTCACTTGCTCAACTGAGCCCTTTTTATTTTTATTTTTATTCATTTTTATTTATTTTAGATGTTTATTTTTGACAGAGAGACAGAGCATGAGTGGGAAAGGGGCAGAGAGAAACAGGGAGACACAGAATCGGAAGCAGGCCCCAGGCTCTGAACTGTCAGCATACAGCCCAACGCGGGGCTCGAACTCACCAACTGTGAGATCATGACCTAAGCCGAAGTCGGACGCTTAACTGACTGAGCCACCCAGGCGCCCCAACCAGTGACCCCTTTTTAGAAACTCTGTCCAACGTTTGACCTTAAAGGCAGAGACCAAGGTTTGAGCCTCAACACCATGATATAACTGGACCCTTCCCACCAATAAGTGCTCTGAAACAAGGATAGCAATGCCAGCCTCAGGGAGTGGTTGTAAAGGGCATGAAAACAGCTGCGGTGCCATGCAGGGTGCCTGGTGCCTCGTAGATATCCAGTAAGTTTTCATGCCCTTTTACGTTTTGTTTTTTTTTTTCAGACTTACCATTGGGAGGGAAGCTGGATGAGTCTGCTACATGGAATGCTTTAAAACTAAATATGATGGCACAGTGTCACTCCTTCAATATTAAGAGCCACTCAAGGCACCAGTGAAACAGCACACTTCATCCAACTTTCATCCAATACCTCTTTCACCCTTGGTCAGTGAGGCCTCTGAAGAGATGTTTCTAGGGCAGTGCCTCTTCTCAGACAGTTAGAGGAAATACTGCCTCCAGAACAGTTTATTCAGTGTGGCAAGAACTGTGGGCTTGGTGCAGCTACTCAAGACCCCCTTGCAAAGCTTTGAAAAAGAAAAACGTGCTGCAGAGCAGGTACCTCTGAATGAGGCTTCCTCTCTGTGCTGCTCGTTAAGCAGTAAATAATTAAAACACCCTGAAAAAGATAGGTAAAATACAGCAGCAATGTCAGTAACACAGACATGAAAGAGAAGGGGAAGAAAATGAATTTAAAAAAAAAAAGGCAATGAAATAATTCATTTGAAGCTCTAATAAAGTTTCATTTGCAGTCTTGTTTAAAGATATATCAGACTTCAGGGATGTAACCTAATTACATTTTTATTCTAAGTTCCATTCAAAGATCTTGGACTTTGATTCTTTAACACAGATCAAACATGGTATAATTTTCTTGTGGCTATCAATACTTAAAAAGGATCTCTTCATTAAATACTATAAGGTCTTATGAACATGTACACACAGTAGATGGAGAATAAACTGACATGCCCTGAAAAGTGACAATTAATTTATATAGAAATAGCAATGCTAATTCACTTAACTTCTGAAAAAAAAAACACTTTAATTATTAAATTCACTTTTATTCAAATATAAAGTGACTCAGTTTCTAACACTGATCTAGTCAGAGGTACCTTTGAAAGTGTATGCTAGTGCCCATTTTTTAAAGCCATTCTTGGAATATACTCCAAAAATGCAGTGGTAGAAGTAGTAAGAATTACAACCAAGCAGAGAATAACAGGAAAATGCTATCAATAGACTTGCAGTCAACCCGAAAGCCTTAGTGGGGGAGGCTATGTTGGAGTAATCAGAGTTCATACTTCGCACTTTCTGGGTTGGCTTTACTTCATATAGTTACTAGGAAACCTGAATAGAATAATTTGGTCAGTCTTCCAAAGGATCTTTTTGGAAAAGTTCCCTCCCAAGGGACTTCTAAGATGCAAATTTACAAGTAGTTTAAAAGCAGAGGGAAACAAACAAATAGGACTTATTTTTTTTTAACTATTAAGAGGAAAAAATGCTCCAATGAACTTGTGTAGTTAAACTGAAGATGTAAGTAGATAGGGAAGTATGCTAGGACTTAGAGAGCCCAGTGGGAGAACCAACACAGAACTTTGGTCATACACAGGCAGCGGCCACTGGGAAATTTTGCTGGAGTTATTTTTGCTTGTTTTTTTTTTCCCTACAAAATATCCATAGTGCCCACCAATGAATCTATTTTCAAAGATAAACATTGAACGAGATGCCCTTTGTTGCTTCAAGTGCTATTTTCTCTTACAGCATTCTGTATGTAATGGAGGGATTGTTGTTACAAATTTTAAAATATGATAGCAATTTAAATAGAAAATACAAGCATTTAAAACCCAAAAGAACCATATTAGGCCTGTCAAAATCTATTAATAGCAAATAACAAAGATGTTATTATCTCACTATTGTGAGACAAATGCTAGGTTTAGAAAGACAAAAGAAAATTTTAAACTTCACTATATTTAGGGTGACCAGTTGATTCAGGTTTGCCTGGGATTTTTCTGGTTGAAGCACTGAAAGTCTTCAGTGCAGGGAACTCCCTCATACCCAAGGCAAACCAGGATGATTAGTGATCCTAACACTGACCCGAAATACAAAAGCAATGTTGAAAATGTAATTAAAACACAAAAGTGATATTCAGCGAAAGATACAATGCAATGTAATGCAATATATGTTTTACTTATTTTAAGGGTCTAAATATTATATTAGTGTGAAATGCTACAAGGAAAAATCTGAAATTTACTAACAATAACATCATTAATCAATCAAAATGTTTTATTTTGGTCAAGTTTCATTCTACTCCTTTTCTATATCCATGTATAATTTTTACACACTGGTAAAGAGAAAAATATAATTTTTCTACTATCTAAATTATTTTAATGGAACTACTTTCCATATTACATATTTTCATAATAGCATTTAAAACGACTACATATTTTTTCAAGGGGGGGATGTATACTTTAATCATCTGCTTATTGCTTGTATACGTAGATTGTTTCTCCATTATAAATGAGGTTTAATTAACACTTTCATTATTCTATCTTTAAATTTTTAAAAAATTTCTAGAATTGTCATTAATAGAGAAAAAGAGATGGCAAATTTTATTGTTGCTATGCATTGCCATATTATTTTCCAGAACCCATTTAAATGATGTACCTTATCATGTACATAAGAATTACTTTGAAGAATCATGATCTTTTTTTTTTTTGTATTTTAATAAGTGTTAAATGGCATTTCACAATTATTCAAATTGGTTTTTTGAGAAACCAATTTTTTGGTTATTTTCCTATATATCCATTGCATATCATATTTCCTCTTTGATAAATGATCCATATTACACTTGTCTTAACATTTGTTTTTACCAATTAATATACACTTTACATAGAATATAGCTGCTATATATACTGTTATATATATTGCATATAAGGTCATTTTCCCCCTCCTTTTTCCAAATCCCTGCCCTATATTTGAATATTGATGCTCTCTCCTCTGTAGTGTCTAGAAGTCATTCTTCCTTTACATTTATTCTAATGTAAGCTATAATGTAAGCTCTAATGTAGCTAATATATCAGCCCATTCCTCTCAACAGTCTTAATGCCTTTTAAATCCTCCCCCTGGTTCTAGTTTTCCCTGTTTTAAGGTATTCCACCCACAATTATTGAACAGCCTAATTCACACATGGATTTCAACATATAACAAAAAGCTTTGTTATAAAGTCACCCAAATCTGCCTGCTCAACATTCAGTTCACTGATTGTTTTCTCTTCCATTTTGCTTTCCATATTTGAAGGCCTTCTCTATGGTATTAGCCTACATGAATTTAATTTTTACAGAATCATCTTTTATATGCATAATCTTGATAGGCTAAAATGATAGTGAAGATTAAGTCTTGAGGGGGTCATGTCACTAGTATCCACTGATGGAATGGGATTCTCACTGAACACATGAGAATCTTGGTCAAGGTAGGGCTGGGCAATGGACCATGAAGGCAAATGGTTGGAGAGGTTGACTAATGACAGAAGACATAAAAAAGGAGATACAATTTTTTTATTTGTAATTTTGTCAGGGCCAGTTTTATTTCAGAAGTCTTTTCTTATTGTAACCTTAATAAAAATAAATCAAGAAAAAATAAATCCACAAGGTCAACTTTGTGAGGTCCCTGTTGAGAAAGTCTTTGTATAGGGAGACAGTGTGGGGTAGTGAGGAGAATGTTGAGCGTAAAATCCAAATATATAGCCTCCTGTCTTGGCTTTAGTTGTCATGTAACTTCTCAGTATCCTAATTTCTGCAAATCAGAAATGGGAGTAATATTACCTACCTCATGCATGAGAAGAAGAATTTCATATAGATCTACTAACACACCTTTCTACCTGTTACTGCCAATACGTACATTGTAGATACATTTTATTTAGTCTATGTCTGTCTAAATGTTGCCAATAAATCAGTTTGAAGAACCATACATTACAAGGGTAGTTTGTGTGTGTATTTCTATCCAGTATGATATGGAGGAGGAAGGAGAACTGACACAGATATGGAGCTCTACATCCAAGTATAGCATCTGCTATTATTAACACAGTAGGTGGCTGTGGCAAAACTATTTAATTATTCTATTCAGCTTCTTCCTCTCATGAATTAGGGTCTGAACTAGATGACTTCTAAGATCCAACATGGCTCTAAAATTTATTCATCTTCAAGAATTGAACATTATGTTTGGACTATTTCAATAGTCCAAATAATTGAGGGCTATTTACAACTTATTAAATCTGATGAGGGAGCATAAGGCAAGCTGACAGGCCACAAACACCCTTCCCCCTACTCCTAGATGGGATACCTGTGGCTGCCCAAAAACAAAGGAAAGGGGAAAAACAAATGGTTAACTGATAGAGATCCTAGTCCTACAGGACCTAAGTCTCCATCACCCCTCCATAGTGATGTGGGAAACAAAGGCAGAAGAAAATGACAGAACTAAATTTCCTTATACTCTGAAGCCTATTGACAAATACTTGAGGCTGGCAGAGTAAAACATTTCTCTAGGAACGCCTTACTGTCTTAATGTTAATGCTTTGCTAGAGGGAAAAACAACCTTAGCTTGACAATAGCTAGGCCTCCAGTCTCCTTTGAGTCTTCTTTAGCATATGAAAATCTCACTAGAAACTTCCCCTGGACTTTACTTCCCCCCAACCCCATAGTATATAACCAGTCTCTCCTCCTGGTCCCAGGGCAGCTCTTCCTGCCCAAGGGTCTTGTCCCAGTGCTTCAATAAAATCACCTTTTTGCACCAAAGATGTCTTCAAGAATTCTTTCTTGGCCGTGGGCTCCGGACCCCATGAACCCCACTGTCACCCCCAAAACCTCATCAAAATCCATATCCACCTGTTACTCCATGGAACGTTTTCTTGACCCTTAGTGCCTCCCTTATAATATGCCTTCTTACACATCAACATTTAGGAATTATAAATGCTTAGGAAAAAGGAATCACAGGAAAACAGTTCTGCCCTTCTATTCCCCACCCAAACTACTCTCTTCAGTGCTCCCTCATTTACATACAGTAGCCTGGCCTCCAAGTGAAACAACAGGTACAAGCAGGAAAAAACCTTCAAGTTCCTCAGACCAAGAGGATAGGCTCTAAGTACCTAAGGTACACACAAAAGTGATCCTACCATTTCGAAAGGCAATGAGGATGCTATTAATGGAGGAAGACCTCCCCTCTCTGTATATGTTAAATATTCTGAATGAAGAGATCAAGAAAGTCCTGAACAAAAGTGAGGCAGGTGGCTTTTGTTGTTGTTGTTGTTGTTGTTGTTGTTGTTGTTGTTTTTAAATACAAGCCCAAGGAAGGATAAAGAGAAGTTTTCCACAAAAAGTGCTTTGTGGTAGATTTGCATCATTGTCTACAGTAGAACATGGAGAACATCAATGGTGGAGCACAAGATGAGAGGACTGAGATAAAATGCAGATTGCTGCAGAAAGAGTGAGATGAGATGAAGGAGATGCCCAGGGGAAGAGAAGAGGAGAGGCAGCAAGTTGGAAGTGTCAGCCATTCACCAGCATGAATCTTCATGCTTGGGCTTCTCCTGGCTCCTGAACTGGCCTCGCTGAGTGCTCTCCACTTTTAACTGGGGACTCACTGGAATTGCTGCTGGTTGACCTGATACAGAGCCTGAACAGTGCTGTAATTCTCCCCAGCCTACTGTAAATGATATGAGCGTTCTGGAAGTGAGAATGTGAAAAGAGAAGCAGCATTTATGTAGGCCTAGGTGACAAGCAGAACACCAGGCGCTCTACTGATCTCATTTAATCCAGAGAACAATTCTCTCAAGAGCTACATTTTTTTTTTAAGATAATGAGGAGTGGCACAAACAGAGTTAACATTAGGCTCTATCTCCATTTCATAAGCTGACATTTTTCTTTCCTTAATAAGTAAAGAAGTTGACACACAGACTTTTTAAGGACTGATCCTTCAATAGCCATTTAAGCAGCCATAGAAATCAGAGCTGGTAGTGAACTAAGAGCAAAGAGCATGGTGCTCCCAAGGCCTCAGGTTAGAGGTGAGGAAGGCAAGATCCACAATAATTGAATATCTTACCCAGATTCACTCAGCCAACTAGTAAGTGCAAGGTCACAAGAGAGTCTAGGTTTATTGCTCAGTCTAATACTTTTTCCCTGCTAGACTTCATTCCTAGCCTGATGCTCAGATGCTATGTTAGGTTAAGTATTTAGACCAAGACAGTCATTCAACATCTATCAGATACCACTAATTTAACTCCTGTGTATGAATTTTCAGGTTTCCAATTTATATCTTTATTTAAACCTTTTGTCCCATATTTCTAATATCACTGTAGATTTGGGCTTTCCTTGCTGTCTGAAATCAATAATTCACATTTCCCCCTACTTGTCTACTTTATTAATGTGATTGTATCTATAACAGTTCTTTAATCTTTACCATTATTTTTACCAACTGCAAAAACCTTCTGTCCCTTTCAATACTTTTTAATTCAATGAAATTTTTAAAATTAGCTATTCCCCCCCCCATTAAAAAATCACACATGCACAAGGTAACTGATTCTAACAGTGAGAAAGGGCCTATGATGCAAAATAAGTCGGCCTGCCATTCCACATCATTGGTGCCCTTCTCCAGAGGCAGCCTCAGCTGAGATTTTGTATATTTGATGGGTTTTAAATTCTCTCAACAGCGCTTACATCTCTATTAATTTTTAATAAAATGCAAGAGAAAATAAAATACCACACTAAAAACTGATGTATCCTTTGCATTTCTTTTAGTTATTAAGGCTGTTTTTCTAATAAACTGGCAAATGTGATTCCATGACAAATAAGAAATTACCCTGAAATTTCTATCAATTTTGATGTGGCATCTTTGACGATATTAAAACCTTTGATGATATTATTGTATTTTAACCTTTATTTTTTGAGAACTCTGATAATCAGTTTCACTTCAAATGTCAAAGAATAAAAATATTCACCAGATGAAGTCATATTTATAATGGAATACAGAATAAGGTAAAAAGCCAAAACTATAGGAAAAGATTGTTTATATAAGATATTAAGGAGTTTTTTAAAAATCTCCCTGTATTATTTTAGATAGTATACAATTGATCACCACCTACCATAATTGTTTTATTATGTCAGAGTTTAAAATTAAGGAACATTACATTCTTTACATGTCAGGTCATAACCACTCCGCCATTGCTTTATTCCTTTTTTCCCCCCTGAAATAACATCTTTCGTTACTTTAGGAAAATGAATGACACCATATTAAATACTGTATTAATTTCCTAGGGCTGCCATAACAAACTGGTGGCTTAAACAATAGTATATATTCTCTCACAGTTCTGGAGGCTGCAAATCAAAATTAAGGTGTTGGTTCCTTCTGAATGTTGTGAAGGGGAATCTGTTCCATGTCTCTTTGCTTCTTTTGGTAGCTTCAGGCATTCTTTGGCTGTAGATGATGTCCTCCCAGTGTCTTCACATTACCTTCCCTCTACAAATGTCTATCTCTGTGACAAATTTCCCCTTTTTATAAGGACACCAGCTGTATTGGATTCAGGCTCACCCTAAAGATCTCAACTTGATCATCTCCTGTTTCCAAATAAGGTCACATCCAAAGGTATGGAGGTTGAGAATAAAACATCTGTAGGTTTTGGTTCAAGACAGCAATGTAAGAAGATCCTGAACTCACCTCTTCCCAGGGACACACTGAGTCAATAGCTACATATGAAACAATTACTTCAAAAAAACCCAAACACCAAAAAACCTTAAAGGCTGGCTGAGCGATGTCTACTCATCAGGCAAACAAGAAGAAAACCACATCAAAGTGGGTAGAAGAGGCTAAAACACAAACTTGCCAAAAACTATACCCCTGGCATGGCAACTGACTCACAACTGGGAGGGAACTCAAAACTCAGAGCTTCTCCCTTAAGAGTAAAGGGTTCAAAACCCATATTGGATAACCCAACTTTTAAGATATGCACTTGAGAGACATGCCCCAAAACATCTCACTCTGAAAACCAACAGAGCTCGTATCCTGAGACCCACAAGACTAACTATCTGAGAAGCCACTCTTAAAAGAGCTTGCAAGTTGGGACTCACTCACCCTAGGGCCCAGCTCAGAGGCAGCCAATCAGACCCAGATTTAAAGTGAAGAAGGCTCATCTGTTTATTTTAAAACACTGCCCTGAGGGGCAGGCATGTAATTTAAACACACATTTAGGAGCCTGCTAGAACACTCTCTGGGGACAGGCAGGCACCATTTTCATGCTCTCCCTCTGCTGTACTCCAGAGGACCAGTATTTCTTGGAAGGAAGTTTTTGCACATGTCTGGTGTTCTGGTTTTTGTGGCTGCTGCCAAAGGGACACTTCTACATCACCTGGTTATGGTGGCCAGTGAGCACATGGGCTTTTGCTCATGGGTTCCACAGGACTATAACCAACAGACAAAGAGTTCTTAAAGAATTATAACTCACAGGGCACAGCAAGAGGCAAGAGACCCAGGAGCTCAGTGTTTCTGAGGAGTCCTATTAGCTAATCATCATGACTACGGCCTGAGGGTTAGGCCTCTAATTAAACATCCATCTAAGGGCTAACTATAATCCTTTCCAGAGACCTCAGAAGGTAGGTGCTATCTCTGTGATCACCCTCTGCTGCACTCCACAGTGCCACAGTCTCTTGGAGGGGAGCTTTGCATGCATCTTGTTCCCCAGTTTTTGTGGCTGCCACCCAAGGGATGCTCCTTGATCACTTGGCTCTGGTGGCCAGGGGGCTTGTGTTCTTGGGTTCCATGGGACTACAGCAATTGGAGAGACAATTCTTGGCAGGCTACCACTCCCAAGACACTGAGCAAAGAGTGGACTGATCTTTCTATGAAGAAGGCTTCCTTGCCTATCCTAGAGCTTTGGGGCTAAGGGAGGGGCTTCATGTTTGGCATACATCTAATGGCCTATAGAGCTGTCCTCAAGAATGTAGGCTGTGGACATCTTCTTAGTGCTCTCCCTCTGCCTTGCTCTAGCTCACTGTTATCTCCCATAAAAGAGTATATATAACTTGTTTGGAACCTTGACATTTGCAACCGATCCCCAGGGGACACTTCCAGATTGCTTGACTCTGGGGGCCAGGGGATTTATGATTGTGGTCTCACAGGAATGTATATATTTGCATACTTTTAAAAGCCGATCAGGATACCTGGGTGGCTCAGTTGGTTGAGCGTCTGACTTCAGCTCAGGTCATGATCTCACGGTTCGTGAGTTCAAGCCCCACATTGGGCTCTGTGCTTCCAGCAGCCTGGAACTTGCTTCGGATTCTGTGTCTCCCTCTCTCTCTACCCCTCCTCCGCTTGTGCTCCACCCCCCCTTAAAAATAAATAATCATTAAAAACAAAAAACAAAAAGACTGATGCTGGAGGGTCTGGCTTCTGGGTAGCCTGAATCTAGGAACTGAGATACTCCTCTTTGGAACACTGACAGGTCTTGGCATATTCTCAAACACTGGGAGCTATTAAATATAAAAGAGTCTGCTTGGATAAGCACAAAGGTTTGAGAATCAACCAATAACTGGAATAAGGTTGAATGACAACATTCATCTCCTACACAAGTTAACTCCTTTAAGACTGAAGAAGTAGTTTTATCTACCATATAAATGATCTAAATATAACACTAAAGAAAGTCATCAAATCACAAGGAAGAAAAAGAGAAGAAAGGAACAGAATGAATGGCTTGAACAATAGAGAAGTCAAAACACAACAGCAGAGTGCATGCATCACACACTGGAGACACCCTCTGAAGCACCAGGCCCTGGAAACTACATGACCTCTTCTTCATAAGGCCATTATTTCAGGAGAAGGAGATATAACTGGCTTTTCTAACACATATAATGCAGAGACTTAGACAAAATGCCAAGATGGCAGAATTTATCCTAAATGAAGAACAAGAAAAGGCCATGGCCAGAGATCTAAGTGAAACAGATAGACACAAGTAACATGCCTGATGGAGAATTTAAAGCAACAATCATAAGGATACTCACTGGGCTTGAGAAAAGAAGACATCAGTAAGACCCTTACCACAGAGATTACAGAGTTAAAAAATAATCAATCAGAGATGAAGAATGCAATAAACAAGACTGGTAACAGGCTTGATGCAGTGAACTACCTGGAAGAAGCAGAGGAACAAATTGGTGACCCAGAAAACAAAATAATGGAAAATAATGAAGCTGAACAAAAGAGAGAAAGACGAATTATGCAACATGAGGATAGACTAGGGAACTCAGTGACTCCACCAAACATAATAACATTCATATTATAGGAATTTCAGAAGATGAAGAGGGAGGAAAGGAGGCAGAAAATTTATTTCAGTAAACGAAAGCAGAAAACTTCCCTAATCTGGGGAAGGAAACAGACATACAGATCTAAGAGGCACAGAAAACTCCCATCGAAATCAGCAAAAGCAGGCCAACACCAAGTCATACTGTAATTAAATATAGCGATATTGGGGTGCCTGGGTGGCTCAGTCGGTTGAGCGTCTGACTTCAGCTCAGGTCATGATCTCACGGTCCGTGAGTTCGAACCCCACGTTGGGCTCTGTGCTGACAGCTCGGAGCCCAGAGCCTGTTTCAGATTCTGTGTCTCCCTCTTTCTCTGACCCTCCCCTGCTCATGCTCTGTCTCTCTCTGTCTCAAAAATAAATAAACATTAAAAAAATTTTAAATATAGTGATATTTATAGTGCAAAATATAGTGATAAAGAAACATTCTTAAAAGTAGCAAGACCAAAGAAGTCCTTAACTTATGAGGGAAAACTCATAAGGCTAGCTGGAGATTTCTCAACAGAAATTTGGCAAGCCAGAAGGGGGTGGCATGATATATTCAAAGTGCTAAATGGGAAAAATCTGCAGCTAAGAATATACTCTATCCAGCAAGATAGAGTTCATTCAGAACAGAAGGAGAGATAAAGAGTTTCCCAGACAAACAAAAATTAAAGGAGTTTGTGACCACTAAATCAGCATTCAAGAAATATTAAAGGGGACTCTTTTGAGTGCAAAGGAAAGACCAAAAGTGACAAAGACAAGAAAGGATCAGAGAAAATCTCCAGAAATGACAAAACAAGTAATACAATGGTAATAAATACATATCTATCACTAGTTACTTTGAATATAAATGGACTAAAGTCTCCAATCAAAAGAAACAGAGTGTCAGAATGGATTAAAAAAACCAACCAATCAATCAAACAAACAAACAAACAAACAAAAAAACATGATCTATCTATATGCTGCCTATAACAGACTCATTTTAGACTTAAAGACACCTGCAGATTGAAAGTGAGGGGATGGAAAAACAGCTATCATACAAATGAATATCAAAAGAAAGTCAGAGTAGCAATACTTATATTGGACAAACTAGGCTTTTTTGTTCTTTTTTTTTTTTTTAATGTTTATTTATTTATTTTGAGAGCAAGAATGAGCAGGGGAGATGCAGAGAGAGGGAAAGAGACAAATTCCAAGCTGGCTCTGGACTGGGGGACTCAAACCCATGAACTGACGGATCCTGACCTGAGCTGAACCCAAAACCAAGAGTCGGACACTTAACCAACAGGCACCCCTGTTCTTGTACTGTTTTTATCCTGCTTTGGTATAGGGGTAGTACTGGCCTCCTGAAATGATTCTAAATGTGTTCCCTTTATTCCATTATTTGTAAGATTTTGATAAAGATTGCTATTAGTTATTTTTAATGTTTGGTAAAAGTCACCAATGAAACCATGTAGTCTTGGGCTTTTCTGTGCTGAGAGATTTTTGATTCCGAATTCAACTTTCATTCTTATTATTGGTCTAAGAAGATTTCCTATTTCTTGTATTCAAGATTCATGATTGGATTTTGGTAACTTGTACATTTTTAGGTATTATCTTTTTTTTTCTAAGTTATCTGATTTATTAGTATGTAATTATTTATAATAATCTGTCTTCACAGTATGCATTTCTGTGTTTATCTGTTGTATTGTTTTCTCTTACATTTCTTATTTTAGTTTCTGAGTCTTCTCTCTCTCTCTTTTTTTTATCTTAGTTAATGTTGTTAAAGCACTGCCAATTTTATTTTTTTGGAAAAACTGGTCATTACTTTCAAGGTTATCTTATTGTTTATTCTGGTCTCTATTTTATTTATTTCTGATTTTTCTTTGTTATCTTCTTCTTCTACTAAATTTCAGTTAAGTTTTTTTTTTTTTCTAGTTCCTTCTGGTATAATGTTGTTTCTTCTGGAAAGTTCTTCTAAACTTATCTTTTTTAATACAAGCATTTATAGCATAAGTTTCCATCTAACATCTGCTTTTGATGCATCCCATAGGATTTAGAATATTGTGTTTTCTTTTGTTGTTGTTGTTTTGAGACACATTTTGATTTACCATTTGATTTCTTATTTGCCCATTGCTTGTGCAGTAGTGTGTTGCTTAATATTTATGTGTTAAATATTTAATATTTACATGGTAGATTTTCCAGCTTTGTTTTACTATTGATCTTTAGTTTTGTACCACTGTGGTTGGAAAATATACTTGGTATGATTTTAGTCTTTTAAAATTTCTAATATTTGTTATATCTCTTTTTATATGATTTAACCAGGGGATTCTTCTGTGTGTACTCCAGGTAAATGTGTATTCTATTTTTCTTGGATAGAATGTTTTATATATATCTTTTAGAACCATGTATTCTGAAGTATGCTTCAAGTAAAAAATCTTCTTGTTGATTTTGCATATGGATAATTAAATGTGTTGAAAATAAAATGTAAAAAAACAAACCATAAGAGACTCTTAAATATTGAGAACAAACTGAGGGTTGATGGGGGGGTGAGGGAGAGGGGAAAGTGGATGATGGGCATTGAGGAGGGCACCTGTTGGGATGAGTACTGGGTGTTGCATGGAAACCAATTTGACAATAAATTATATTTAATATTTAAAACAAACAAACAAACAAACAAAAAATCCAAAAAATAAACTCAGGGAGTATGACTCTGCAACCTGTACATGAACCACTAACTCCCATTGCCTCTATTTTACTGACTCATATTTTTAATTATTTTTTTCAGGCAAAAATTCAAATAATATCTGTTTATTTTACTTCAGAAATACTACCATTTGTCCTCATTTGCAAATAGGGAACTAAGCTGAAAGTTAGTTTTAGAAATTATGTAATGAATAACAGTATTATCATTCTAAGCATAGTTCACCATTTGTTATAGTAACTGAAATCCCTGTCTAATGTCATATGGCACCATAAGATAAACTATTAAATTTAAAACAACAGTTAATATGAATAAGAGGAACGAATGCAAAACTGGCTTGACATTGCCAATGGAGTTTTCTCCTGTGACACTGATCTAAGAATTAGTAGTATATGAAGTAAAAAGTGAATGACAATAAAAAAAATAGAAGACAGTTGGGGTGCCTGGGTGACTCAGTCAAGTGTCCAACTCTTGATTTCAGCTCAGGTCATGATCTCAAAGTTTGTGGGTTTAAGCCCTGAGTCAGGCTCTGTGCTAACAGTGCAGAGCCTGCTTGGGATTCTCACTCTCCTTCTCTCTCTCTGCCCCTCCCCTGCTCTCTCCCTCTCTCAAAAATAAGTAAATAAATATACTTTTTAAAAAAAGCCACAAACAATGAATAAGGTGGTGATAAGCACTTAACTATCAACAATTACTTTAAATGTAAATGGAATAAATTCTCTAATCAGAAGACATAGAGTGGCTGAATGGATTAAAACACACACACACATACACACACACACTCACAAAATACACCACCTATATGCTGCCCATAAGAGACTCATTTTTGATGTAAGGATATATAGACTGAGAGTAAACAGATGGAAAAAAGATGTTCCATATGAATGGAAAACAGAAAGCTGAAATACCTATACTTATATCAGACAAAATGGGTTTAAAACCAAGAATGTAATAAAAGATAAATAAGAGCATTATATAATGATAAAGGGGTCAATCCGAGAATATAACATTTATAAATATTTATGCACCCAACATAGAAGCCTTTAAATATATAAAGGAAATATTAACATACCCATAGAGAGAAATAGGTAGCAATACAATAAGAGTAGGGGACTTTAATACCCCACTTACATAAATTCAGACTGAAAATCAGTAAGAAAATATTGGCCTTAAATGACACATATACCAGATGGACTTAACAGATATTTACAGAATATTCCATCCCAAAGCAACAGAATATACATTCTTCTCAAGTGGAAGGACATGAAACATTTTCCAAGACAGATCATATGTTAGGTCATAAAATATGTCTCAATAACTTTAAGAGAAATGAAATTATATCAAGCATCTTTTCTGATCATTTTGGTATGACATTAGAAACTAATTACATGAAGAAAGCTGGAAAACTCACAAATATTTAGATTAAGACAGCATCTACTGAGAACCTTTGGGTGAAGAAATCAGAAGAGAAATCAAATAATACTCTGAGACAAATGAAAATGGAAATGTAACATAACAAAATTTATGAAATGCAACAAAAGCAGTTCTAAGAAGATGTTCATAGCAATAAATGCCTATCTGAAGAAACAAGAAAGGTCTCAAATAAATATCTTCACTTTATACCTCAAGAAACTAAAAAAAAGAGCAAATTAAGCCCAAATTAGTAAAATAAAGGAAATAATGAAGATTAAAGCAGAAACAAATAGACTAAAAAGACAATAAAAAAGATCAATAACACTAAGTCCTAGTTCTTTGAAAAGATAAACAAAATTGACAAACCTTTAGGTAGACTTGCCTAAAAGAAAAGAAAAAGGACTCAAATAAAATCAGAAATGAAAGGATATGATAACTGATACCATCATATACAAAAGGATCTTAAGAGACTACTGTGAACAGTTATATGCCAACAAGTTGGACAACCTAGGTGAACTGGATAAATTTTTAGACACATATAACCTATCAAGACAAAATCATCATGAAATGTAAAATCTAAACAGATTGATTACTAGTAAGAAGATTGAATCAATAGTCACAAAACTCCTAACAAACAAAAGACCAGGACCAGATAGCTTTACTGGTGAATTCTACCAATCATTCAAAGAAGAATTAACACTGATTCTTCTCAAACTCTTCCAAAGAATAGAAGAGGAGGAAATTCTTCCAAATTTATTTTATGAGGTCATCATTATCTTAATACCAAAACCAGACAAGGATACCACAAGAAAAGAAAATTACAGGCCAATATTCCTGGAGAACTTAGATGAAAAATCCTCAACAAAATATTAGGGAACCAAATTTATCAATACATTAAAAGGATCAAACACCATGATCAAGTGGGATTTATTCCAAGGATGCAAGAATGGTTTAACATCCACAAAACAGTTAATGTGCTATACCATATTAACAAAATGAAGAAAAAAATTTACATGATCATCTCAATAAATGCAGAAAAGCCATTCTGACTAAATTCAACATCCATTTATAATAAAAACCGTCAACAAAACAGACACAGAAGGAATGTTCTCCAACACAGTATAGGTCATATATGACAAACCCACATCTAATGTCATACTTAACAGTGAAAAGCCAAAAGCCTTTCTACTAATATCAGGAAAAAGACAAGAATGTCCATACTTCCACTTCATGAGTCATAGAGAGGAATTAGGCAAGAAAAAAAAAGCATCCAAATTGGGAAGGAAGACACAAAACTGTTACTATTTGCAGATGGCATGATATTATACACAGAAAAACCTAAAGACTCAATTAAAAAAATGGTTAGAACTTACAAACAAATTCAGTAAAGTTGCAGGATATAATATCAATACACAAAAATCTGTTGCATTTCTATACACTAAAAATGAACTATCAAAAAGAAAAATTAAGAATGCAATCCTATTTACTTGTATCAAAAAATAACAAAATTACCTAGAAATTAACCAAGGAGGTCAAAGACCTTATTTTGAAAACTACAAGACATTATTGAAAGAAATTAAACAAGACACAAATAAATAAAAAAAAATTCCATGTTCATAGTTTGGAAGAATTATATTATTAAAATGTCCATACTACCCAAAGGAATCTACAGATCCAATGCAATCCCTATCAAAATCCCAGTGGCATTTTTCTCAAAAATAGAACATATAATCCTAAAATTTATATGGAACCACAAAAGACCCTAAATAGCCAAAGCAATCTTGACAAAGAAGAACAACACTGGAGGAATCACATGTCATAATTTCAAACTATATTACAAAGGTATAGTAATTAAAATACATAGATAAAAGGGACATAACAGAGAGCCCCAAAATAAACCCGCATATATATGGTCATTAATTTACAACAAAGGGCCAAGAATATACAATGGTGAAAAGACAGTCTCTTTAATAAATGGTGTCAAGAAAATTAAATAGCTACAGGTAAAAGAATGAAACTAGACCATCATCTTACATCATATACAAAAACTAACTCAAAATGGATTAAACACTTGAATGTAATACCTGAGAATATAAAACTCTGGGAAGAAAACATAGGTGGTAAACTCCATAATGCAGGCTTGGCAATAGTTTTTTGAATCTGACACCAAAAACAAAAGCAAAACAAACAAAAAGTGGGACTACACAAACTAAAAAGTGTTTGCACAGCAATCTACTGAATGGGTGAAAATATTTGCATATATCTAATAAAGGGCTAATATCCAAAATATATACAGAACACATACAACTCAACAGCAAAAACCATTTGATTGAAAAATGGGTGAAAGGTCTGAATAGACATTGTCCAAAGAAGATATACAGATGGCTAACAGGTACATGAAGAGATATTCAATGTCATTAATCATCAGGGAAATGCAAATCAAAATCACAATAAGACATCATCACACCTGTTAGAATGGCTACCACCAAAAAGACAAGAAGTAACAAGTGGTGGCAAGGATGTGGAGAGCAAGGATCCTTTGTGCACTGTTGGTGGGAATGTAAATTGGTGTAGCCAGTATGGAAAACAGTATGGAGGTCTCTCAAAAAATTAAAAATAGAGGGGCGCCTGGGTGGCGCAGTCGGTTAAGCGTCCGACTTCAGCCAGGTCACGATCTCGCGGTCCGTGAGTTCGAGCCCCGCGTCAGGCTCTGGGCTGATGGCTCGGAGCCTGGAGCCTGTTTCCGATTCTGTGTCTCCCTCTCTCTCTGCCCCTCCCCCGTTCATGCTCTGTCTCTCTCTGTCCCAAAAATAAATTAAAAACGTTGAAAAAAAAATTTAAAAAAAAAATTAAAAATAGAAATAACATATGATCTAGTAATTCCATTACTGGTTATTTACCTGAATAAAACAAAAACATTAACTCAAAGATATATGCACCCACATGTTAATTGTAGCATTTTTTACAATAGCTAAGATATGGAAGCAACCTAAGTGTTCACTGATTGATGAATGGATAAAGAAATCATGATATATATATATGATATGACATATCATATACATATTCCTTGTGTGTATATATATATATAATTAAATAATTTCAGCCATAAAGTAGAATGAGATCTTGCCACTTATGACAACATGGGTGGACCTTGAAGGCATTATGCTAAGTGAAATAAGTCAGACAAAGACAAATACCATATGATCTCTTTTGTATGTGGAATCTAAAACAAATAAACAAAAGAACAACCAAAATCATAGTCACAGAGAACAGATTGGTGGTTGCCAGAAGCAGTGGGTGAGAAGGGTGAGAGAGATGGGTGAAGCTTTTTGTTTTTTAGTTTAAATAAATTGTATAAAAAAATTTTTTTTAAAGAATATCACCAAATCCCATCTAGTCAAAACACTGAAAAATGAGCACTGCTCTCTAGAACTAATAATCATCAATTGTATCTAATGAGTGTCTGTCATGTACCAGGGACCAATTTACTTCATTTAACTCTTACCTCCCTGAACCAACTTTACATGTAGATTATTATTATTCCATTTAGAGATGAGAAATGTAAGACTCAGATAACGTGTGTAACTTGCCTAAGAATATACAGCTAATAAATGATGCCACTGGCATTTGATCAGGTTCAGTTAATGCAAAGTTCTTAGATTACTAGTTTAAATGATAAAAGATATTATCACTAACAATTATCACAGAAGCTTTAATAAGAGTTTTATTTACCATGATACTAAAATGCCATTACTATATAAGTTCAGTTACACTGAATTTCTCTGCAAGTGTTTCTTACACACATTGAAACTATCCTTTCTGCTCAGAAGACAGCCTGTTCTATCAATATTTTGCTTAAATAACAAAACACAAAAGAACTTTCCAACATATTCAAAACTGTATAACAGAAGGCAAGAAAAATTGTGGCAGATGTACATTATACACAATATTGGCAGATAACATGAAGCTGTATCTTGTACTGAGTTACCAAGATATGAAATGGCATTATTAGTTGAAAAGAGACAACTCTTCTTTCAAATCATGGCAGACGAATCAAATGACTGCATGGAATATTCCATAGCAATTGAATCTAAGCAAGACCAAACATGACTAGTGCACAAAACCATCAAATTACATTTTAAAATTAAATAATCTCAGCATACATTTATAGAAGATAGGGACAGAATGTACAGCTTCAAACGAGCAACCTGAAGTCCTTTCATCCAAAAAAAAAATTTTTTTTTCACATTTAGAAAGTATAAAGGAAGTAGTGATAGTCTTTTGGCTCACAGTGAATTGTGGGCCCAATACTGTGGCTGGCAGATGTACCCAAGATAGGGGCATGCAGGTGCAAAAAAACCCCAAAAAACAAAACAAAACAAAACAAAACAAAACAAAACAAAACAAACACCCCCCCCCCCCGCAAACCCACAAGTTTTGTATCATCTTTGTCATAGGTTTTAATGTTCATATGCTAGCTGATGGCTACATGGAAAGCACAAAGTCCAGAAAACTTTCAAATAGATTTTAGCTGTCTGAAGTACCAGTGAAGACTTTGGTATATATTTCATTAATCTAAAATAAAAATTTGCTGGTTTAATTAGAATTCTGGATCAAGAATTTGGATCAGGATTTTCATATAAAACCAGATATCTTTGGGGCACCTGGGTGGCTCAGTCTGTTGAGCGTCCAACTTCTGCTCAGGTCATGATCTCACGGCTTGTGAGTTCGAGCCCCACATCGGGCTCTGTGCTGACAGCTCGGAGCCTGGAGCCTGCTTCGGATTCTGTGTCTCCCTGTCTCTCTGCCGCTC
>NC_064811.1:121923362-122045973 GCF_023721935.1 Panthera uncia
CTCTCTCTCCTCCCCGCCCCCCCTCCCTCTCCCTCTCTCTCTCTCCCTCTCCCTCCCTCTCCCCCCCTCAAAAAAAAAAAATCAAAAAAAAAAAAAAAAAAAAAAAAACACAACAGCCAGATATCTTCAAGGCTAACATTTAAGACATGAATCACTTTTTGGTGTTATTTGCCAGGCATCTGAAAAGAGGTCTAAATACCGTGCTGTATGACCAATTTAGTCTCTAACAGCCAGTTCTAATACAACTTTAGTAGCTATGTGATAGATAATATGAGAGTCAAACTAAAAGATTCAAAGAAAATATATCTGTACTTCCTCATGCTATCGACATCTGTACAGACAATTTAAACATTATGAAGTATAACTGGCAGTATGTTTATAGTCAAAAAAAGAAAAACACTTTTGCCCTTGGATTTTTTTTTTAATGGGCTTCATGCCCAGCATGGAGCCCAATGTGGGGCTTGAACTCACAACCCTGAGCTCAAGACCTGAGCTGAGATCAAGAGCCAGACACTTAACTGACTAAACCACCCAGGTGTCCCTGTCCTTTGGATTTTAAATTATGTTTTGCCACCGTTATTATGAAACTGGCACTGACAACATTAGGAATGCTAATTCTAAAATAGGTAAGTGGCAGAAAGTAGAGACAAAGGCACATATTATCCAACCCATGGAATAACCTATTTTAAAACATAAAGTTATAAATATGGAAATTAAAGTTCTCTTATAAGTCAATTATCTAATAACTCACACCTCACTTTGACACATGGATTTATTTTATTCAGTAGTATTTAATACATTAATTCTTTTTTTTTTCATTTGCACTATTTTAAGAAAATATGAGCCATGCATGCAGAAACGGTTATACTTTACTAGATTTGGTTGGTATAAACCTCAGCACATTTTTTAAAATAAAGAATTCAATACTTTTTGGGGTCCACAATTCAACCCATAAAAAAATATGACTGAAAATTTTCTCTCAAACAAGAAAACAATGTAGACAACGTAGACAATGTATACAGTAGCTGTCTTGTTTTAGCTATAGTTACTAAGAGCTGATGGCACCAACACCGACAAGACAAAGCAAAGCAAAGCAGCTTGGCACAGGTAACGCCATGAGAAGAGACTGCAAATGGGATGTTAAAAGGCCTAACCCATCCATAAAGCGATAACGAGAATCACAGACACGGCTATAAGTGAGGTACATGGAGGAGCCCAAGCCCAAGGCAAACCTGAGGTCACAACAGAGAGGAGACAGGGCAGAATACCATGACAGTCCTAAAAGGCTGTTTGAAAGAATCTGTTTGAAAGAATAAGAACTGGCCATTATGGTGGTGCCTCCAACTAGCCTAAAGCCCAGACTGATGAACAGGGAAAATAACATTCCCCTCACACATACAGGGCTTGGGCTTGTGGGAAAATCACTGGGAAAGCTGTCACCAGAAAAGGGGTTTGGTAAAGGAGCCAAAAAGTTCTCTGCATACTTTGGCCTCATTTATCTCTGTCAATGGGAATGGAGTTCAGCTCATATGGTGGAGTTTGGAAGTCTCTCCAACTAGTGAGGGATCCGTTGGAAGCATGATCCAATGAAGAATGGGGTCTCGTGGTCTGGCAGATGATTGATTTGTGAATACAGAGTACACATAGAGACATACAGAAGGGAAAGTGAGAGGGGGGAAAGTCAGACTGATGAGGCAATGATTAAAAAGGGTCTCAGAAATTTGTTAATCAAGCTTCCTGATGGATAGTCTCCTAAACCAGTAGTTCTTAACAGCTGTGTTGTGGTATAGTTGTGTGTCCAGATCAGTTCTAAAATGTGTTACCAATAATTTTTTACAACAATGAATAACCAAATTTCCTGAATGGTGTACTTTTTTTTTAAGTATATAATGTTGATTGGTCATTACCCATTTTAAGTGTTACTCTGGCTCATTTAAACTCCACTATGCTTTCTAGGTGGGAGAGAAATGCTACAGAACTATTGGTAGTGCATAAACCTTCAGACCATTTTCCTTTGACCATAGCCCAAAATTAGTGCTTATGCTGTGGGCAGGATGTGCATGTTGAATCTCACTATTCTCATTGTAGGATTGTCTAAGTCAGTATTAACTGTCATATTTGTTGCCATGAGAAAAATGGTTGAGAACTGCCACTGTTATAGCATCAATGCTCTGAGGCTGGTGGGTATGTGGGAGATAAAATACAAGATGAAGAAACCCACAGATACTAGGTGGTGAGCAGGGATACAGTGATTTTTGGTATTGGGAAGGTATACTGACAAGGTTTATGGCCACCAAATATTTCTACAGGCTGAGCAATACTGCAGCACAGTCAGAAGACAAGGGTCTGTATGTTCATGGTGAGGATGTACAGTTAACAAGACTACTTAAAGCTGTTCTTCAGCACTGGAAGCCTGTTTTGGGAATGTCCACATAAATTCTGAAGAAGGCTGTTTGAATTATTGCTTGCTATGATGGCTCAAGTGGAATCAGGGTGACAGAGATACTTTCAGGGTGGATTATCTTGAAGATGGCAGATCAGACGTTCCTGATTTTTCAGATAAGGCATATATAAAGAATCTGTTAACTCAAATATTTTTATCTGACTGAGTTTCTGAGTGTCTATGTGTTGTGTTCAATATTGACAACCACAACTACTGTGCCCGATCTTTTGATGCCTTTGTACTGATGATTAGTTCTACACTGGGTTACTGAGTTGGCTGGGAGGGAGTTGCCAAGAGATTTGAGTGAAGGAGACTAGGAATCCAGGATTGAGTCAGAGAGCTCATTTGAGTACTAGATCCTAATTCCAAAACCCATGATCAGGTTTGAGTCTCTCCTCCTCTGACTGAGACATCCCAAGACAGGGTCAGCCAAGGGGTCCATTATTTCCTCCTAGGTTTAGTGTTCAGTAATGATAATCATGAGATCCTGAAGCAGGTTAAGACCCCGTATTATAAACAAAACACTTCTGTAGATTTATGGTGGAGTCACTGCATATCAGCTAGCTTTAAAAAATTGTACATTTTTAGTTTTTCAGATCATAAATGTTGCACATCTACTATATTCAAATAGAGAAACACATAATAGAAAAAGTAAAATGCATCTATTTTTTCTATATTGAAAAAATAGAAATGGAATTTTTGGAAGACTAAATTATATTGTAAATTGAGGGATTTATATATTTTTAAAAATATTAAAATGAAGTTTTCAGGGAAGTGCAAAAATATTAGATATCACATTCTAAAAGAAAGGGTTAGAGTATTGTGTGAATTTCAAAGAAATTGCCAAAAACCATTCACAGAACTCGTAAAATCCTTCATTCACGATAAGGGCATGTAAGTGTTAGAGACTGGAGATTGCACATGGTGGTAGCAAATAGATCCTGAAATCCCAGGGGTTTAGAAAAAGTAATTTTCTTGTTCACATGAAGTCCACTGAGAACTGAGTGACTCTCCAGGGTAACTCCCCTCCAAACACTCATTCAGGGATCCAGCTTGTTTCCATCTTGTGGCTTCACCATCTCAGCCTATATCCCCCAAGGTCACCATGGCAAAAATACAGATAGCTTGGAAGATCTGCTTGGAAAATATAGATCTGCTCCTCCATACATTAGTCTGGAAGTGACTGCTTATAGCCTATTGGCAAGAGTTAGCACTGTTACAGTGACTAACAAATAGGACTTAAATAATGGTAGCTCTTACAATTGCAGTTACTGGAAAAAAGCATTTTTGAATGGCGGGATATGAGTTCATCATGTATAATTACCATAATTAGAGTGTTACCCTAATGTAAGACATTTCTATAATTTCCATTTTTAACTATCATAAATAGTACATACAGAAAGACATAATATATCTTTATGTAAATCGTTGTCTTAATATCTGATTATTTCCTAGAAGTAGATTAGTGGGGTTAAAGGATATGGACATTTTAAACTCTTGATACATATTTCCAAACTCTTTGCTAGAAATGTCAGGCTAATTTATCCTATCACCAACAATGTAAAAAACATGCTTAACTTATCAAGCATGTTTATCATGCTTATCAACTTATCAACTTTACACAAGTAGTAAATGCTACCTTAAAAAAAAAAATAGGCAACATTGACTCTTGCACATTTGAATTTGGTGCATTTTGTACCTGTCCTATCAGTACATTCACTCACATAATTGCAATGATCAGAGAACTGACTTGTCTCTTCCATTAAAATGTAAGCCTCTGAATTAAGGGGCCATAAATATCTTTTCCAGCCATGGGTTTCCAACACTTAGCCCAGTGTCTTGCACATAGTTGGAACATAATAAATGTTTGTTATAATATTACAGGTGAAAAGTCTATCTTTAGTGCTCTAACTTTGCTTTTTTATTATTTATCTTGTTTTTTTTTCATGTTTATTATCCAGTTGGATTTCTTCTTTGAATTTTCTTCTTAATTCCTTTACCATTTTTGTACTGATGTGTATATGGTTTTCTCAACAATTAGTACACATTCTTGAAATAATAATGCTATTAATCTGTTATCACGTTTGTTCCAAATATTTCCCAGATTTATCCTTTAATTAAATAAGGTTTTTAATAAACATTTTTTAAAAACAGTATGTGTCAAATCTTTCAATACTTGTTTCTGATAGTGAGAATTCTATTCCCCTAGCCTCATTTTTCCATGAGGGGACTCCCTTTCTCTTTCCCCCTTCACTTCTCATCAGGGGAAGAAGTATGACATCATGTGAAATTCTGAATTCTCATCCTCTGTGGACTCGGTTCTCAAGGAGGTCTGACTACCAAGCTCCAGACTGAAGCTCATAGGCACAGGCTTAGAACCTGCAGGAGAGTCTCAGCCTGACCAGTCACCTGGTAATTAGGTGGTTACGATGAATTCTGAGGATAATAGAGTTTGGCTTGAAGAGATATAAGCTTTGTTCCCCTGATAAGTCTTAACAATTATGATCTGATTCCTATGTTTCTTCTGAATCAGTTCTGAACTTGGAGCAGGGAGAGAATATAATGATCCCTCAGTAAACTCTATCATTTTCACTTGTGCTTTGTACAACTGTTTTTATGTTTGAAGGTCTTTCCCAACTAAGACTGAATAAATATTTGCATATATTTTCCACTTGGATTTTTATAGTTTATTTTTAAATGTTTCTCATAAAATTTAATTTTACAGTAAAATACAGAAGTAATTAGCATTACTGCAGAATGGTAAATATAGAAAATCATAAAGGGAAAAATTAAATCCATACTTAATTTTTATACTGTGTATCCTCTATTTCCAAAATTTTTGACACGTATGTTTTTTTGTAGGCTTAACCATGTTTAATCAGTTTCAGTGTTTACTGTCAGTTCTTTTACATTAGAACTTCCTTCTTCTTGAATTTTTATTTTTTATTATTTTTAATTTTATTTGTTTATTTCTATCTTAGGGGGAGAGAGAGAGTGAGTGTGAGCAGGAGAGGGGCAGAGAAAAAGAAAGAGACAGAGACAGAGGGAGAATCACCAAGCAGGCACTATGCTCCACGCAGAACCTGACCAAGGGCTTGATCCCACAACCCTGGGATCAAGACCTGAGATGAAATCAAGAGTCAGATGTTCAACTGACTGAGCCATTCAGGCACCCCTGAATTTTTATTTATTTATTTTTGGTTTATCTCTTGTTGAATTGGAGAATACAATACACATGGAAAATACCTTTACAGTGTACTTTTTGAATGTCTTCCTGTTGCTTCACATGGGAGCCAGAACTGAACTCTGTAGCATACTCTCAGTAGTTTTCAACTTGGCAGCATTCTGCTCTTTCCCCTCCCCTCAAGCCCTGTGGACTTTACTTCTTTTTATTTTGCGGCAATTACTGTTGCAAGGGAGAAAACTGAGTCCTAATTTTTGTTACAATGCAGGCAATCTGCGTTTTCTCTTTGAGCTTGTTTGGAGGTTCTAACAGGGGAGTGCAGCTACTTGTACACCCTTGACCCAAGAATGATCCTCCTCTATCCGGGACGGTCGTCCTCTTTTATCAAGTGCGCAGCTTCAGGAGGGACTCACGTGGAGTGGTGAGGGAGGAAGGGAACACCCGCTTAGCCAGCCACATCAGCCAAATCAACCCTGGCGATCAATGGGGTGACAGATGTTGCAGCCAGATCGCCCTCACTTCCATGTGTTTTCTCTTTGAAAGCAAGTCTGTCTTCATTTAAGTCCTTCGAAAAATTACCCAGAATTTGTCTAGTTATGGATCTTTCTTAATAATTTTTGACTGGAGCACAAATGACAAATTCAGTCTGCACATTCTGAGGGGGGTCTTTTAGGGTCTAGAGTTTTCTTAAAATGTCTTTGGTTATGTCTTATATTGCAATTACCTTATATTCTTTCTCAGGAACTTCCATATTTATTTCTCATTGTTTTCATCTTAGTCTTTCTTTTGCAAGAGTGTTTCAAGTTTGCTCTCAATATCACTGATTCAACTTCCTATTGGGTCAATTCTACTCTTTACCTTTTCCACACTGTACATTAATTCTACTGACACATCTTAATGAAAGCATTGATTATTTCATAATCTGGGGCTCATTCTCAACTCATTTGGCTCTATCCTTAAGCTTTTCTGTCCTCCACATGTATCTTTCTGAAGATACCAAGAATTTCCCTAAAATGATCACTTTTACTGGTTTGTTCTTTACCAGAGTCTTCAGATAAATGCTTTGTTTTCCTTGAATTTCCTACATACCTTATTTAGGAGCAGTCTACTTAATCTTGGTTCTTAAAAGTAAGCAGAGTGGACAGTCTGCCCTTGCCTCTCTGCTCCCTGGCCTCTCAGTGCTGGTAGAATCCCCCTACTTCTACCTATAGTCAGGGGGCAGTTGGTAGGAACAACACTTCATTTAATTTCACTGTCTAACAGGCATTCTCCTAGGACTGAGATTTGTTCTACTCTTACTTTAACTCACTGGTTCTCTTCTAATTTGGACAGTTCTTAAAAACATCTAGTCTTTGGGGTTGGAGCTTCTTTTGAAGCTTATCATCTTGCTCATGGCCCTGTCTTTGTCCTAGTTCTTCTCAAAGGACAGGACTTCTACATCTAATAACCTGACCCGAGTCTCTTTATGTTAATAACACTCTTTAGACAGAACTTAAAGATTTAAGGGGATAAGGGTTTATTTGTCCAGGACTGACTTTTGGAGGCTAGTTTTCTAGAAAAGAAAATGGACTTTAGCAAATTCCAAGGAAACCATTCAGGTTCAGTGCTTTTAAGGTAATCAGTTCTGATCTACTGGAAAGGCAGTACCTCTCTCCTGACAGGGGAGAGATTGGTGCTTCCCAACTATAAATGCCTGTATGGCAAATCTTGCTATTTTTATGCCATATCCTATGGCTGCAGTCGTAAGGCAGAGACCTCAGGCCCCTCCCCTTTCTCTTCTTCCCCTCTGCTGATCATGCATGGGAGGGGCTATGCTAGGTCAAATCACGAATGCTGAGATGCTGGGTAAGACCTATATTAAGGCTCTGCCACATCATGTTGCTATTGTGTCTGTCCCCAGTCACACCAGGGGTGTGACCACACTTCTCTAAACATATAGCATCCAATGAAAGGGCAATGGGCACCAGCACACCTGCTACTGTTCCTGTGTCCGTGAGTTCTCTCAGAGCAAGGCTGTTCTAGCAGGCCTGCTGTGAGTGCTGCTGACCAATTATCTTGTTAGCATGGCAGTTGTCCCAGCAAACTGGGCATCTGTCCAGGCCTTTACCACGGCCTTCTGGAAGCAAGTCAGATGACTGGAAATAAATTGAAGACCAAGATTGGAGTGGGAAGAGTCTGCTAGTGGTGTTGTGGGCAGCCTTCAAGGAGGCCAATGCGTGACTATTAGCAGAAACAAATTTTAAAAAATCCTAAGTATTGGGAGGCCTATAGGGTTCAGACTCTCAGTTATAGGATTCCTTGTTTCCTTTTTTTGTGATATTGGAGGGAGTTGCCTTGGATGGGTCGGATGCTTCACTAAGAGGAAAGCTGAACTCTTGCCTCTCCTAAAATTCATGCAAAAAAAAAAAAAAATGAAAAGGGATGTCTTCTACTAAAAAGGAGAGAAAATTAGGGAACATCAGTAAGACAAGGATAAGTAGGCTTCTGAATTCCAACTCCTTTTCATGAGATCAAGACGATAAGGGGGACAGTCCCTTACAATGGCGGGCTTCTCTACTGATCTGTTGCTGGATCTACCTTCCATTACTGGATATATCAGGGGAGAGTGGAAGCCACTCCAATGTGTCTTCACAACACGACTCTGCTCCTGGTGCCTTCCGGCCCCTGGCAAACTGCAATCTGCACATGGAGCTGACTGTCGAAAGTTATTCTAGGACCCGAACTGGGCAAGCCGATCGGGACAACTCCTTTCTTCAGAAGTTCCTCTGTCATTGGGAGAGCTTAGGATCAGTGCTGTAGAATCTGGTTAGCCATTACTCAATCCTTGTGCTAACATCACAGATGATGGCTTCCTGAACTGGAAGATGTACATTGTCTAAGCTCTTCCTACACTGGTCTTCCCCTGCCTGTTTTTAGTGGCCATGATCAGCACTCTGGGGTTGTCACCCAACATCTATATCTAATTATCCTTTTGGTCTTCCACAGCACAGTTTGGACTCAAAGCCCTTCTGGGTTGAAATGGAATGGGTTGCTGCCAGTAAGAGATGCTCTTTATAAGCCATGGACTGAACTGGAAGAGGAAGAACAGACAAATAGGTGGACAGAAATTAATGGTTAACTTGCCCAAGACTGGCTCTTCAGGCTAGCCTTTCAGAAATGAGTTTGGCCTCCTGCAAGCCTCCATAGAAACCAGTTAGCCTCAGTACTAAGTCCATTAATCTGGCCAAAAGCAAGGCTTGGACCCAGATCCTGAATCACTGGAAGTGGGAAAAGGGGAAAAAATGTTGCTTCTTGCTCAGCTGTGAATGTTGATGTGGTCATTTCTGCCCAAGTTTGCTATCCCTACCCCCAAACCCAATAAAACCACAACTGCAAGGCTTGGACCCCAGTATCCTAATCATGCCAAGTAAAGGGGTTGGTGCTGGACCCAACCAGTAATGCTGATCTGGCAGAAGAGGACTGAGGTTACAGCTCTGCCATGTCATCATGCCATTGTTGTCCTAGACCCAGATCATCCCAGGGGAGGAGCCAGTGTTTCCTTAATCATGTCTCTTAAAAAACCCTCTCTCCCAGTATCTGACAGCTGGCCTTGCTAGACCTCTGTGTGCTGCTCTAGAAGGTATGGACAAATCTCCTACTGACATAGTGTCTGAGAGTTTTCTCTAATCCTCCACAGATGTGGTGTGAATGCGGCCGGTCCATTTTTCCTTACAAATATGTCACAGTTCTGAAAGAAGATATAGCCACTGATTTGCTACAAGTATTTGTCAGTCCATGACTATTTATGCTTCACTCCCCAGCTATAGTCTGAAGATACCTGACATGAAGAGTCACACTGCCAACCCTTTAGCCTATGGAAATCAGGCCACATTGTCTACTAGGGCCTGATCTTTAACAGCAGTGGGAACGAGGACCTGTGCTCTACTCTGGCCAGGGGGCGCTGGGTGAAGCTCTGGTCACATATGTGCCAGTGGGCTGCACACTGGCCCTGACTGCACCCAGGTGCCCAGTCCCTGTGACTATGGCTTCTGCTCATGTTCATTTGCTCTATAGTTCCCTGAGGGTTCTGGAGCCATGCCCTGGACTACAGCCTGCTTCGTTGGGCCCTGACAACCTGCCCTTTCCCATCTGCCGGCTGGTATCCTGCTTTAACCTGAATGGGCACCCCTGGAATCAGGATGCTGCCACCTGCCCCTGAGCACAGCTGCTGCCTAGCTGTTGCTGTGGGGCCTCCATTCGCTTGTCTGGACCAATCAGCTCAGATTTGTGGATGCTATACCTCCATCACCTCAGGGGGAGCCCTACAGCCAGGTGAGTCCTCACTGCACTCTAGCCACACATTCTAAGTAGCCCTAGTTTACCCGGATTACAAAAGCTGCACAGATACTTTTCACCATTGCTAAGCAATACTCAAAGTCCGTCTCTAGAATTTTCAGCAACATCAACGCAGTTATTTTATCCATCAGTCAATAAAGGCATGGTTCTCAGGGCCTATGAACTGATCAAGGGCATAGAAAAATATTTTAGACCTGACAAAAGTGATTGCAAACAAAAAACACAACCTAATTTAAAAATAATTTCATGGGCAAAATATTCTATTTGCTGTGGAATATGGGTGCATTTTATCATGCTATAGGGTGTGACACCTAAATATGAGCAAGCCAAGGACCTGCAAATGTAATCTCACAGCAGCTCAGCCCTCATATTTCCCAAACTCATCCTCATTTGCAGTCACTAAAATTATGTGGGCAACCACGGTGGCACAGTTGCTGAGTAAATGGGTAGCTTTATGAATAACTAAGGGAACCAATGCATAAATCCTCCAACAGAAATGCATTCAGATATTTTAAAAAAAATCAGGAGGGAAACTGGAAGTTGATGTTTAATGGGTATTGAGTTTCAGTTTTGCAAAGTTCTGAAGACAGATCACACAACAGTGTGAATATACTAAACACTGAGCTGCACACTTAGATGTTGAGATGGTAAATTTTGTTATGCATTTTTTCTGCAATAATTTTTTTTAAATCAAACTGAATTTTAAAAATCAGAATTAAAATTGATACAGAAATTCAGAATATACCTATGATAGCTATTTGAATCTCACTGGGCCACTCTTAATATTTTCACCAATGTAGCCCTGACTTCTTCAGCCTTATTATCATATATTATTTCTTATTTCTTTTGTGACTTTTTTGGCGACTAGAAGTGGACACTTTAATTGATCTGATTTGTTACCACAGATGACAGAAAATTAGGGCCCCAATTACAGAAACAAAACAAAACAAAAAACGATTTTTATTGTATTCAGTTGTGGGGTGGGGGGTGGGGTTCCGGGTTTCCTATAGTAAAGAATAAAAAAGTGGTAACTTATCTTCTAATATATAATTTTCATAACTAGCACATCATGGAGGTAAAGCAACCAATCCTTTGTTTGCACAGAGCAGTGACTACAGGCTCTGAAGCTAGCTGACTAGTCAAAACTAGCTTCACTACCAACCAGCTTAATCTCTTTGGGCCAGTTTTCTCATCCTCGAAGTGAAGATAATAATTTTTTACAGTTTAAAAAAGTATCCACCACACCTATGAAATGAGAGTAATTTTTAAAAGCTTAAGAAAGAATTTTACTTAAGCAAGAATTTATCCCATTTTTACAAACTGGAAGAACACTACTTTTAACAACAGGTTGCAAGCTTCAACAACTTCTCAAATTACAGTAATAACCAACCTTTCCTTACTCTGAATATACAGAAGCTTAAACCCAAGCTCTGAATCCTGCTGTGTCCCTATTTTGCCTTTCCACTCTTAGCTGCCACCACTGCTCAGAAACACACTTTCCACTTTATTTATTTGCTTTAAAGTTTATTTATTTATTTTGAGAGAGAGAGAGAGACAGAGAGAGAGAGCTCTGGGGAGGGACAGAGAGAGCAGGAGAGAGAGGGAGAATCTCAAGCAAGCATTGGGAGCCCGATGTGGGGCTCAAACCCACAAAATGTGAGATTATGACCTGAGCTAAAATCAAGAGTCAGACGCTCAAGCCACTGAGACACCCAGGCGCCCCCACACTTTCCATTTTAAACAGGTTGCTCCTCCTACAAGTTTTTCTAACTATGCTTTAGTAACTCCCTCTTATAGAATATATTCCTGTTTTCTTACCTGCCTAAATTCCACCCCATCTTCCAAATCCCCCACCAGTCCCTACTGATCCCATTATGCCTTCCTTGAATCTAGTCTGTATGATCTCTCATTTCTCTGAGTTTTTCTGATAAACCTGGTATTTATCCCTCAAGATGGCTCCCGACCATATGCCACGTCCTAGCACCTACCATGTTATAGATTACGTGTAATTTCCTGAAGCACAAAAACTTTTTTTTTTTTAATCTTTCTCCAAGTCCTATACAGTCCTAGCTACAAAATAATAAATATTTTCTAATTTAACTGTTTGGCCAAAGGCAAAACCTTTGTGGAAAATGAGACAGTTTTTCGGGAAAAGAAATAGGATTATTCATATCTTTTCATATATTTTCTTTGCATATTATCTACCCACCATTCCTTCCATAATTTTAATTCTTAAATTTCTATTTGCATCCTTTAGTAAGCCATCATACAAAATATGTTTAGATGATTTTTGTTGTTGTTGTTTCAGTCTTGTCTTAAGATAACATCATTAAGTATGAAGTTACTTTTAAAGGACTTTTCCTTCAGAAGTTGTTATAAAATCACAATGAGGCAATATCTAAATTATAGAGGTATTTTTTTGGTCCCCTTTGTAGGGGACGTGTGGCATTAGGAAAATCACGAAGCACGCCTTCCTTTATTCCCATTTTCATACAGGAGAAATCAAGTTAAAATGAATAGAGGACTTAAGAATGGTAAGAAATTCAAAACCATACAGCAAGTGGCACTGACGGATATGTGTGGATGGATACGGGAGGATGCTTTTTCTCCGTGCTGCTGCTGCTGGGAACCCTAGCCTGAGCGCTTGGGTGGAGTATGACTGCAAGGAATACTTAAGGTGAATCCATAAGTCACACACTTTTGCTTTTTAATCTCAATAACTTACATGCTTCTACTAACGCCTCAGGTCTTTTTCTCAATCCCCACGTGCTATCTGGTTGCCTGGACTCTGAATCCTCCAAAGCACCCAGGACAGCCTGACAAATGACCACTCACCCTCTTCCTCGAAGAGAAGTCCCATGTGCGCATGCGCCTCGGCTTCTTTCTTCCCACCGTCAATTTTGATCCGTTGAGCTATCTTAAAACATCGTTCATAGAAGTGGTTCCTTACCCATTTGTCTTCAGAATTACTGAAGTAACAGGCCAGTGCATACAAGTTGTTATAGACATCTTCAAAGTATTCTTCAAACAAAAACATAAACTGCATTAGAAAAATGTCTCACGGCTTGCCCCTTCAAATGTTAAACCAACTTAGTGACATTTATTTTTTATTTTTCCTTAAAAGCATGATTAGCTATTTTAAAAATGGAAATGCAAACTTAAGTTCATGTATTTTAACCACTAAAATAGTTACATCGAAGATGTGTACTCCAAAAATACAACAAAAACCTTTTTGAAAACTTAGAAGATGTTAGAAAGGGGCACCTGCGTAGCCCAGGAAGTTAAGCATCCAACCTCAGCGGCCGGGTCATGATCTCACTGTTGGTGAGTTCCAGCCCCACATCCTTAACTCAGGCCCTGCCTGGGTGAGCTCAGCACTGAAAGTGTGGAGCCTGCATGGGATTCTCTTTCTCTCCCTCTCTCTCTGCTCCTCACTCACTCACGCCCTCTCTCTCTTCAAAATAAAAAAATAGGGGTGCCTGGGTGGCTCCACCGGTCAGGTGTGGGATTTCGGCTCAGATCATGATCTCCCGGTCTGTGGGGTTGAGGCTGCTGTCTGCTCTGTGCTGACAGCTCAGAGCCTGGAGCCTGCTTTGGTTTCTGTGTCTCCCTCTCTCTCTGCGACACCCCCCCCCAAACTCTGTCTCTCTCTCTCCAAAATAAACATTAAAAAATTAAAACATTAAAAAATAATAAAAAAAACTAAAAGAATATATTAGAAATTGAAATACCCTTTTGGTTGAAAACAGCACAGAGCCTGCTTGGGATTTTCTCTCCCTCTCTCTGCCCTCCCTTGCGTGCTCTATTGCTCTCTCTCTCTCAAAATAAATAAATTAATTAAAAAACAAAAACAAAAACAAATACTCTCATCGCAGAACTGACTTCTCTTATGTTTTGTCTTTGCATTGTGAACCTTCTACCTAATGTGAACAAAGCACTAAAGTCTGTTTTATAATATTTTATTTACTTATTTATTTAACATTTATTTATTTTTGAGAGACAGAGCAAGACAGAGCACAAGTGGGGGAGGGGCGGGGGGTACACAGAATCCAAATCAGGCTCCAGGCTCTGAGCTGTCAGCACAGACCCCGACCAGGGTCTGGAACTCACCCACCGCGAGATCATGACCTGGGCCGAAGTCAGCCGCTTAACCAACCGACCGAGCCACCCAGGGGACACCTATAATATTTTATATTCTTTGTCATCTTTAGTAATTAGAGAGTTATTTTATAAAGTCTATAAAGCGTTCCATATCTTCCATTTTTAAAAAGTTCTATAAAGAGCTTTCATGAAAAAAAAATGATCCCAAAATAATTTGTTTTTCAGTAATCACACCTCAATAGAAAAACATTTCCAAAATTTCATACTTTTTTTTTCTTTTTTCTTTTCAGAATGAGTTATATAAGCTATCAAGATTCCATATTTAAAGACACTTGTCAGGGGCCTCTGGGTGGCTCAGTCATTTTAAGTGGCCAGCTTTAGCTCAGGTCTGATCTTGAGGTTGGTAAGTTCCAGTGTGCATCAGGCTCTGTGTTGACAGCTCAGAGCCTGGATCCTGCTTCTGATTCTGTGTCTCCCTCTCTCTCTCTGCCCCTCGCCCACTCATACTCTGTGTGTGTGTGTGTCTCTCTCTCAAAAATAAACATTTAAAAAATTAAAAAAAAAATAAAGACCACTGTCAGTTAAACTATTTTTCTATTAAAAAATGCAATATTTTTCATAGTATTAAGTATAAAGGGATATATTCAAGTTTTGAATCTTTGGACAATCCAAATATATGGGCTGTACCCTTTACATTCTAAGCAGCCTTATCTCCTTGCTTGTAGACTGCTTATTTGAATTGTCAGTAGACATTTATAAGATGAAAAACATTTTTACTGTTGGTTTATTATTTAGACAAGTATTCACTGTGCTATCTAAGAAGGAGATTCCATGATGAAATAAATGTGGAAAATACAGTTGCTAATTTCCCTCTTTTAGTGAACCACACGGTATACATCAGCATATTAAAGGCTCTGGTAAGTCCTGCAATAAATCAGCCTCCTTAATGTCAACGTTAATTCATCTGGTGTTTCTCAAACTTATTTCATCAGATAATTATTTTTGTTTTGCTTTACATAAAACCTGTAAACATCCTGTCGGACTCTGCTTGTATAGAACATATTTGGGTATCTTAAATAAAAGTTATTAGAAAAAAATTGCTGCTTAACCCTTAACAATAATTTAAAGTCAAGTGTAAGTAATGTTTGAATTATCTATTGATTCAGTTGCCCATTACCATTATTGCCATCTCTTCTCCAGCCCCATGGGGCACAAGGCCCTAATCATAACATTATAGATGGTACAGAGATGATTTACAATAATGGGTAATATAAGAAATGTTATTAGGGACAAAAAATAAAAACACTTTAACAAATGGAAAATAATCCAAAAAGAAATGACTAGCTTACTTTAAACACTTTTTGCTATAAACCAGCAAGTGGTGTTTTGCAGAATAATTTAAATAACTCTAGGTTCCTGTTCTGTAAGTCTCAAGAGACAGAACTGGCCCAAGATGACTATTGTTAGTGCTATAGCTTTGATTAAATGAACTTCATTGTGGCCCTAGAGTGATAGTCTTTCCAATGAGAAGCAATGAGACTGCTCAGAGATAATGCTACTTCAGGATAATTGTTTCAGATTCCATATATGTCTTATGACCATATAAGATGGAATCCTGAGACACCATTAACAAATTTTTACATTCTAGATTAAGTGTGTGTGTGTTTGCATGTGTGCATGCTTTAAGATTTAAGATTAATTCAAATTAATAAGAGTGAATGAGTATATCCCCTTTCCCATTTTCTGGGATGTTCTTAACTTGTATCACAATTTTCCCTCGATAAAGCTTATGTAGTAAATATGAAAGTAATTAACACAATTTTTTTAAAGTATACAAATATTCACAAGTCCTTCAACTGAGGTATTTCCAACAATATTCTTTGCTATAATCTTAATTTTCTATATTTCAACCAGGCAAAAGCCACTGCATTTTTGAACAAGATAACCTGAGCAAGAGGTAATTTTATTTCTTTAACAAATACAGCTTAGTTGCTATGAATATATGATAAAACCAACCAGTAAAGAAAATATTTCTTTTCTTTACTAATATCATGTGTATAAGGTATTGATTACTATAAAGTTTGGACTTTGTTAATTTTTGGGATTGGAGAAAGTTTTTTTTTTTTTTTTAGGTTTATTTATTTACTTTGAGGGGGTGGGGAGAGATAGAGGGAAAGAGAGAGAATCCCAAGCATGCTCCATACTGTCAGTGCAGAGTTGGCTCTGGGGCTTGAACCCACGAAAGGTGAGATCCTGACCTGAGCCAACATCAAGAGCCAGACGCTCAACCAACTGAGCCACCCAGGCACCCCAAGAAACAGTTTTCTTTAAATGTTTACTTTTATTTAATAAAAAATTGTAAATTAATGTTTTCTACATTAAAATAGACTACTTAGCATTTTAGTTTCTTTATAATTACAAAATGCTTTATGACAAGTTTCTCATAATTATGACACTTTTTTATAACAAGTGATGTATGGGGCTCATATTTATGCTACTCAGATGAAAGCCTCTATTTAAAACACTTAGCGAATGTGATGAATTCAACTTGAAAAAACGACTAATGGGAAATTTTTATCTTGCTCAATTCTATTTTCAGTGCAAATATCACTTCAGAATTTGGAGCTGAAACGAGAATGTAAGTTTTTTACAAAGCATTTTTTATTTATAATAGTTAATTTCTTGAGAAATTAGATGTCATATTTTAAAATTCACCAGAGGATTCTATTTTTAAAGTGAATCCTGTGGGGCATCTGAGTGGCTCAGTCAGTTAAATATCTGGCTCTTGATTTTAGCTCAGGTCATGATCTCATGGTTTGTGGGTTCCAGCCCTGCAAAGGGCTTTGCACTGACAATGCAGAGCCTGCTTAAGATTCTCTCTCTCTCTCTGCTCCTCCCCTGCTTGCACTCACTCTCAAACAAACTTAAAAAAAAAATTAAAAAGTTAATCCTGCAGCTAAGTATTTTTCAGAATACAAATATCTGCCTCCTGTACTCACACACACATACAAACACACATGCACATTCACACGCACACACACACACATTTACTTGTTAAAATTTTCGTGTATCTCATATTTGTAAGTCAGGTCACAACCTGATAGGAAACATGTATTAACTCCACTGTAGAGGTTGAAAGACTTCTGCTATCCCTCTAATACTGTTACCATGCCCCCATTAATTTTCCCCACTGTCATTGGTACAGTTGTGGAAAGTTGTGTAATACTCAACTTTAAAGAATTTTTTCAATGTTTATTTTTGAGAGAGAGAGAGAGAGAGAGAGAGACAGAGATGAGACAGAGACAGAGCAGGAGCTGGGGAGGGGCATAGAAACAGGGAAACACAGAATCCAAAGCAGGCTCCAGGCTCTGAGCTGTTAGCACAGAGCCCAATGCAGGACTCAAATTCATGAACTTTGAGATTATGACCTGAGCTGAAGACAGATGCTTAACTGACTGAGCCACCCAGGTGTCCCTCTAATACTGTATTTCTCATAGAAAGGCCTGAAGTAAAATATAGGCATTGTTGGGGCCTGAGCTTCTCTCTTTCAGTCCTATGCTATTTTCACAAAAAAAGTTGAAGAAAAAAATAATTTAGATCACCAAATTTATATGCTGACTTCTAGGATCTAGGATTTCCTTTCTTTGATTATATAAAATGACCAACTCCTAATATGTAACTAGGAAAGGCTCATGACAACAATATGAGTATAATTACAGTGGAGATCAAAATATTTTATTCACTAGATGAAACATTGACTTTTGGGAAAATTTTCAGATACAAGAAAAGGAATTTACTACAAATGATGTGATGGAAAATATAAAATTAACAATTTTATTTATAATTGTGAATTGCAGGCTTTTCATATCTTCCTACTATTCACTAATAAAAATTCTCCGATTGAAATCTGTAGGACTTGTTGGTAAGATCTTCAAATTCTATTATATAAATAATAGAAAATCAATATAAATTTTCAAGTTATAATACTCTTTGAAAGAATGAAACTCTTAGGAAAAGTCTCTATTCAGATTATATATTTTAAAAACCATGGAAATATTTGTAATTCATGATACAAAAGATTTTAATACATTGGAACATTGTGGCGGTGTTATTAGGTGCGATGCATGCATTGTCTTTCCTGCTTGAAATGACATCAGCAGGATGCCCCTGTGTCTGGGAAGCTTGTGATTCAGCGTTCCCCTATCATGTATTCCATAAAGATGCTTAGATGTCTAGAATGCACTGTGCTACGGTGTCTTAATGGTCTCAATTCAGACGTGAAACACTCTGCAATCCTCCCTCGGGCTCACTGCTCCAGCTCCTGCAGCACTGCTGCCCACAGTCCCTCCACTCACCTTTCCGTTCAGCCGCCTCAGCCCTGGTCAGGTGGTGGTAGAAGTGACCCAGCTTATCAGGCTGCTCCTCCAGGGGTCTCTGCAACCAGAAAAGGGACCTAACTCTTGCAGCCTCCTGCAGAGCATCCCACTTCTCCATCAGGGCGAAGAGCTCAGTAAAGGACTTGTGATAACCGTCTCGCAGCATGTCCACACAAATGTTCTTCTTGCACGAGTTCCGATAACTGGGAAGAAGAAACCCAACACTCAGAACATGATTTTAATCCTTTAAATCCATGCAGTGTTTTTCGTCTCTAAAGATTAAAGGTTGAATTGTGCTGCCTTTTTTTTTCCCCTCAGTGAAAGCTGAAAACTATCTTTGCCTCACACGCTTATAATTGAACAACTTCAGTTTAATGAAAGATGCCAGGAGCTACCCAAATGTAGTAATTTTAATAAAATTACATTATAAATATAGCAGTTCCAGAGCTGAGCTCTGTTTGATAGGGACAAATAAACTAGTTGACTGATGTCAGTCCATTCTGGCTGCTAGAACAAAATAATAGTGACTGAGTAGCTTATAAACAACAGAAATATATTGCTCACAGTTCTAGAGGCTGGAATTTCAAGATCAAGTCACCAGCATGGTCGCCTCCTGGTGAGGGCCCTCTTCCTTGTTCATGGTTGGTGCCTTCTCACTGTGTCCTTACATAGTGGAAGGGTTAGGGATCTCTCTGGAGACTTTTTCTTTCTTTCTTTTTTTTTTTCTTTTTTTAATAAGGCACTAATCCCATTCATGAGGGCAGAGCCTTCATGACCTAAGCACCTCCCAAAGACCTCAATTACTAACACCATCACCTTTGGGAGTTAGGATTTCAACATATGAATTTGGGGGAACACATGCAGACTGTAGCAATTGCAAGATCCAAAAGTACTTGATGTACTAGCCTCCCAGTAAAACAAAACAAAAAATTCAACATGCCAAGCAAAAATTAAATATGCCATTTAATGTCAAAAAGGCACTCTATATTATGTGGCTTCATTATATGTCATGGAAGTTCCTTCATTCGTTCATTCACTCATGCTTGGATGTTTGGTTAGAAAATGTTTATTAAAATCTATTAATAAATACATTTAAAAATATTTTCAGTTAGGATTAAATTAATGATTTTTTAGATTAATAATTCACTTCTAATTTAGTGATAAATCATATACAAGGAGATAAAGTGACAAAATGAATACTCAATTTATTTAACAAATAGCTATTAAATTTTCTAGGTAGAAGGCACTGTTCTAGACCAAATGGGTTCAATCTCCTTGTGAAGTTTGTACTCTAGTGGGAGAACACAACCAACAAGTATATAGGAAATAATAAATCATTTCAGATGATGAAAAGTGCGATACAGGAAATAAACAGAGTTATGGGACAACAGCTGTGTGGCAGCTTTTATTCCACTTAATGAGCAATCAGAGGCCAAATCATATAGCTACTAATTATATTACATTACATTTTTTAAAAATTAGGAGCCAGTTAAATATTTAGAACAACTGACACAATGTGATATTACTAGTAATAAAAATTTCAGGGTGGAGTGGAGACAGCCTCGAATTAGTCAGATTACTCAAGGTTGGGCCCAGTTCTACCGCTCCGTGTACCTCATTTCATCTTGTTTGTAAAATGTGTGTATCAATCTATGCCGTACCTATATCACAGGATTCTTCTAAGAACAAAATTAAATTATGTAGGGGTGCCTGTGTGGCTCAGCTGGTGGACCGTCTGACTTTGGCTCAGGTCATGATCTCGAGGTTTGTGAGTTCAAGCCCCGTGTCAGGCTCTGTGCTGACAGCTCAGAGCCTGGAGCCTGCTACAGATTCTGTGTCTCCCTCTCTCTCTGCCCCTCCCCCACTTGTAAAAAAAAAAAAGATTATGTATGTGAAGATGCTCAGATACATGTAAAGTCCTGCACTACTGGTTCTCAACTCCTGGATATGCAGTAGATTCATCTAAAGAATTAAAAAAACAAAAGCAAAAAGAAAAAAACAGCCCATATGCCATCCACCAAGAATTTCTTACTAAGTATAAGTAAGGTATAAGCTTAGGTATAAAGAAAGGTGAAGAGAGGAGTGGTGAGAGAGTAGCTTTTAAAGAAAAGACAGGACCTCAAAGCCATGGTAAGAAGTGTGGACTCCAAGCGAGGAGTGAGTTAGAGCCATTGAAGGGTCCCAGTTAGGGAAATGACTACATGAGATTACAGTTTAGAAAAATCACCTGGAAGGAGTGTTCCAGCTGAGCTGTTATCTTCCCTGCTCTGGCATCCAGATAGATACACAGCACCTGTTTAATAGGACTCATCATAAAGAGAATAAGGAAGCCACATTCCTAGGCCACAAGGTCAAAGGCCCCCATGTTGTAGGAGACCAAAAACGTATAACATAGGGAAGAGAAAAGAAGTAACAGATTTTTGTTTGTTTCTGCCCTCTTGTCAAGACAAAGGAAGATAGTATGAAGAAGGAGCAGTGAAATGCTGCAAAGGCCATGTCCTCTCTCTCCCTTCCTTCTACCTGCCCCACACAAGGTATACCAAAAGTCACTGTATTGGATTTCTCAGAACCAGCCACTATAATTTCCCATAGCTCCTGAATGGTATGGGTGAAATGCCATAGTCATCTAGTGGGCTCCATGTATGACACAACAATTAATGGAAATAGAGGGCTGGTGTATCTGTCACAATGTCACTGGCCACAACGAGGGAATGTGTGCTAAAATGTTCTTGTATGGCTGCCCACTGGGGGCTGAAGGAGGACACAACTATAACGCTGAGAATAAGAAGCCTTAGGGAGCTATCAAAGGAGTCAGGTCAGCATGTTTCCAAATCTGACAGAAAAGGATGGATTGAATGCGTGAGAGATGGACACATGTATACAACCCCATAGGTTTGGAATGCATTCAACTACAAGCAAGAGAACTTGTTTCATAGTACCTTTAAAACTAGAGATTTCCATTTCTCTCAGCAAAAGATGCCTAAAAGTAGGCATCTGATGGCCTTGGTTCAGTGGCCTGGCAAGGTCAATGCACCTGGGATTATCTTATTCTTTCCCTCATGCTTGTCCCCTGCTGGTCACTGGATGGTTGTTATAGCTTCAGATATTGTGTCCATCTTCAAGGCAAAAAGAATGGGGAGATGGGTGGCACCAGATATGTCTTTCCCTATTACTGGGAAAACCAAAAGCATTCCTGTAACTGCTAGTAAATTCTTACTTTGGTCCCATTCGCCATGGCCACCCCTTGCTGCAAGGAGACTAGAAAAACTAAAATTCTGCCTGTTCTTAGACACATTGCTCTCCCAAGCAAAACTGTAGTTTTGTTGGTAAAGAAGAATGAAGAAACAGATACTAGAGAAGGATATTCAGTGTCTATAGTAAGGTCTTAGATTAAGATCTGAAAGCAAATACTGACAAATCCCCAGCCCTGGAGTTGCCAGATGAAACTGGGCAGGATGCCCAGTTAAATTTGAATATCAGATAAACAATGAATATTTTTTTAGTATTAGTATGCTCCAAACATTGCATAGGACATATTTATACTAATTTTTTTGAAACTCAAATTGCAGTATATATCCTATATTATTGTTTGCTAAATCTGGCAACTATCCTCCTCTCTACCCTGCTCCAGCACTGTGTTGTTTCTATATGAGAAAACAGGGTGGGGGAAGAGGTGTCAGAATCTTGAATAACCTGAGAAATCACTGAATTGGACTCACATTACCTGAGAAGAACAAGACTGGATTTTTACACTAGGGAAGATCAAGGCTCGCGGCCAGGAATTAAAATTGTTATAAAAAAAATAAAGGCTTTCAATTTAGCATCTTCGAGCTTGTGACTCTGAAATTTGCACCTAATCCAAGAGAATGGCCAGGAGGAGGGTAGAACTGGGAGCAGGGCAAAGAGATGGAAGAATCTGGTGGTCTTGGAAAGGAGAGGTCACAGGGGCTGGACCAAAGGAAAGGCAGGGGGAATGGATAGAAGTAGGTGGGTTCAACACATATTTAGGAGATAAAAATATCAATTCCTTGGTGACTGAGGGGGTGTTGGGGGAGGAGGAAAAGGAAGACCTAGGAGGACACCAGGTTTTGAGGCTGGGCAATAGGTAATTGGTTATTTGCTAAAGAAGAGAACACAAAAGGATGAACAGGTTTGGGGAAAGATAATGAGATTGGATTCAGATAACTTAAGTGAGAAGAAGGCTGAAAGGATATCCAAGTAGTACCTCCAAATGGAGACAGGTTGTGGGGGAATATAGGAGATCTGAGGACGAGATCTGAGGGGCTAAAAATCTAACCTTGCTTCAAACAAGCGCTGTCATCTTTGATGGTTATGCCTTGGAAGAGAAGAAAGTTGTAAATAAATAAAAAATAGAATATTGACTTTAAACAATAAAAATGAACACAAGCCAGGAGGCTATGCACATTCTAATCTCAACTGGGACAAAAACGCAGAAAATCACTCTGCAGGCCTTGTTTCCTTCACCTGGAAGGTGAGGGAGTTTTGGTTGGCTTTGGTCACCCAACACCTAGCTCCATTTCCACAGGTGGCAGCACTCCAAACACTTTTGAAAATGACCATTCTCACACTATGTGTCATCTTGGTGGGACTTGATTGTAAAGACTCTCTAACCAAGGGGTGGATCAGTGACCCAAACTAACCAAACCAGTTTCTCTCCCATAATTCTGAATCTTGGGGCAAGAAAAACACAAACGGTTAGAAGGCTTCTGGAGCTCAGTCAACTTGATATCCTGACAAGAGTCTCAAGTAGTTCTCGCTACCAAGATCCTATCAAGGGTCTCAGGTCTTGTCCTTTTCATATGAGCTGGGCTCTACCTAAATTCAGCTTGTTACCTAATATCCTTCCAATAAAATTGTTTCTACTTTATTTAGTCAGAATCAGTTTCTGTTGCCTGTGACCAAAGAACATGAATGGATTCAGAAGGGGCTATACTAAAATTGTTTCCAAGACATATTTTCAGCCTCAAAACATCCATGATATATAACTGATAACAATTTTTTTAAATTTCTGCTACTTTTTTTTTAACGTTTTTTTATTTTTGAGAAAGAGAGACAGAGCACAAGCAGGGGAAGGGCAAAGAGAGAGGGAGACACAGAATCTGAAGCAGGCTCCAGGCTCTGAGCTGTCAGCACAGAGCTCAATGTGGGGCTTGAACCCATGAACGGTGAGATCATGACCTGAGCCAAAGTCAGACACTCAACTGACTGAGACACCCAGGCGCCCCTCTGGTAACTTTTTTTAAAAGACCATTCTTTGCAAGAGAGATTTCAAACAGAGATGTATTTTAAAATGTATATATAACTATGCTGATTATCATTTCTATTTATATACAAATTCATGTGCGCATATACATGCATCTGTACACCTAAGTCATTGTTAAAGCTTCATTATTAATTTGAGAGCAAGAACGAGCAGTTAGTGATTTACTAAATTAGTTCCTATTTAAATCTTCATAGTTAATGCAAATTCTTTCTTTTTTTAAAATTTATTTATTTTTGAGAGAGAGTGCAAGCAAGGGGCAGAGGGAGAGGGAGACAGAGAATCCCAAGCAGGCTCCCTGCTATCAGCGTGAAGCCCGATGCAGGGCTCAAACTCAGGAACCATGAGAGTTGGATGCTTAACTGAATGAGCCACCCAGGTGCCTTGCAAATTATTTCTTTTAACCAAAATAATTTTCTTTTATTAAAATGAACTGACTACCTGAAAAAAACGTATGTCAATTTCACTATGATATTTGGACTTCTCAGGTTTCATATTTCATAACAGAATCATAGTTAAAGTTGACTTGCCTTATGGAAAGAAAATTTTTCTAAACACAAATAGAAATATAAACAATTCCAGTTCATTATTTTGTTATTCATTTGGACACAATGTTATCAGTCTTTGGTTTCATCTGCATATTAGAACAAGTATTAGTCTAAATTAAAATATATTCTTTGCAAGAATCAGAAGAAGAAATATCTCTTTGACCTAAAAAGTCACTATGCTGGGGGGAAATTGAGAATTCTGGTAAAATTTACGTAGAGATTTGATATTATGGAGTTTGAGAAGAGTTTCCCTGACAGAGAATATGCCACTCACAGTAGCAGAAGTCGTGACTTTCACTGGACTCTATAAGAAGATATCTACCACTGCAGACACCTAAGGTTGCACCGGACTGAGGGATGCAGCTGGAGAAGAATGAATTTAGGAACGGAATTAAGTGGCCATCCATTTAATATGGACTTATTACAATTTAAAGCCATTCTTCAAAAGAGATACTGTGCATTTTGAACGTACGTAAAAATTGCCCTAAAAGATCCTAAGATTAAAAAAAAATCTGTAAATTTACAGAAAGTAAAACTGAACACTTTGACAGAACTTCATAGCTGAATGTGTGGAGAAGCTGAGAGATGGAGAGCTTTCTGTTAAACAGCCATGGAGATATTCTATCATTTTAAAATTCTGCTTTAAAACATTCTGAGCAGCTACTATTTTATAGACTACCTACAATGTGTTAGACACTGTAGACACAATTTCTAACACACAGTAACTCTACAAAGTAATACTTCCATTTTCACAGATAAAGAAACTGTCTTCGGTGAGGATGTGATTTGCCATATAAGTGACAAAGCCATACAAACTAATAAGGGGCAGAACTGGAATTCACATCCAGGTTTCTGAGTATGAATTCTATATTTTTGCACTTTACCACACTCTCTCTTATTGCTTTAAATTTGTTGGGTTTTCTTCTCCTTTTCTTCCTCTACACATTGTTTTTTGTTTATTTGCATTGATTGTTTAGGAATTTGTCATTATTGGACAATTATAATGTAACCCTCAAATATGAAAGCCATTGCCTTTGTCCTTGTTAATCCATGTTTCTGCTGGACTAGGAAAAGAGATTAGTGTCATTATGTGACCCTCCCACAGAATCCCCTTCCTTAAAGTGAGTAAGTAGACAGTAGCACCCATGCAAAGCAAATTAAATAGATATGATTGTCACTCAAGGATATATGAAGTCTAATAAAAGAAAAACACTGAGGACAAACATATAAAAGGATAAAAAGCACATACTTCTACAAATCTGAACAACATGAATAAATGGAATGAATACATATGACAACTTCTTTTATTTCTCTTAACCCATAGGTATTTATATTAGTTATCAGATGGGCTTTCAAAATCAAAACGAATTATCAACTACTCAAATATATGACTAATATATTTAACATATTTTTTTTCATAGGACAAACTCAAATACTGTATCAAGGTGAAGTTTCATATTCTGTAAAATATTTCAAAACCAGTTTAATAAAAAAAATCATAATTTAAAACAAGATCATAAAAATTTTATTTAATCTGACAAAGATAAACCTAGAAGATGTGTAATATCTAATCAAAAGTCAGGATAATACTTTTATTCCATTAAGTTAATATTTATAAGTCACTAGTGGGTTATCTATGTGTCAGTTATAACAGTCTTACATTCGTATTGTAGGAATAAATGTTATTGGAATCACCTACGGGATAATTACACTGACTCTTAAATTAATACTTAAATAGCTTTAGTTAATATAATTTCCACGGAATAAAGTGAGTCACTATTCTTACCCATACTTTTCAGTGTAGGTAGACATTACGTATAGTTTGAATGGAGGAAATATGTATTTTTTGACATACTCACACTGATAAAAACCATATAATTTGGGTGTGTTTTATAGTTTTTTTGTGAAAAGAATAAAATTTTCCCGAAAAGCTAAAACAAAGATATGCCATTCCCCTAGCCATATAAATATAGGTAAAGAGAGAAGTTAGAATGAAAAAATATCAATTATATTTAAAATGACTTAAAAGCATATAAAATTACAATGACACCTGAAAGTATTTTCTTAATTTTACACTAATTTAGGTTTTTAACAATTGTTAGTCATAGTAGTAAGAGTGATTGAGAACTAACACTAATTAAGAAATAGACTAAAATCATTCATATATATTTTTATGTAATAACCATTGGAGAGTTGGAACTTTTAGGACATTTAATTATTTTCCATGTACTTCAAAATATAACAAGAAAAAAAATGTTTCAATATGAAAAAGGCTCTTTTTAAATTTAAAGGATTTCCAATGAGTTGACTGGTCTCTGGGGGCATCTACTGGAAATTTAGCAAACTGCAGTTACATCATGTAAATTTGATAACTTTCATTATCCATCTTAATACAGATATTATTTTAATTGATATGTAAATAAGGTGACATTCAAAGAAGATAAATGTAAAGTTATGCATGGTATTCTATCTCATCCATCTGGAAACAGCAAAATATGTAGCTGTCTATGAGATCAGTTAACAAATACTCAACTGTTAAAAATGTAAATAGGACAGGTGGCATATCACAGATGAACAGTTTTCAAACTATTCAGTTCTCATGTCTGGAAAAATTAGAAATATATTTTAGAGATAAACATATACAAATTTAATGAGGCATTTTTATGAATCCAAATAAAATGTACATAAAAAGCACTTTTGATATGATAGTTTCTCTAAAGCAAATTCATTTTGCATCTCAGTATATCCATTTAATCATAAATAACTTGATAATCACTGCTTATTTTCTTTATGACTTACTTGAATTATTTACATGTCAACATCTCAAAAAGTAGAATTTGTTATACTTGAAACAAAAAAATCTATTGCTTATTATTGTTTATTATAATTAGTATATGTGCTGCTGAAGCGAGCACCGTTTATTATAATTAGTAATTAAAAGTAGAATTAGTCATTAAAATGAACACTGTTATTAATTTCTCCTAAATATTTCTGGAGAACTTCCTCAAATAAAAATGAACATATAATAAAGATAATACAATCATTGCAGCTTATGTATAGTTTTAGCATATATTTCAATAAAGAAAATAACTTCTGTAATAATATTATTGCAGTTTTGACTAGTCATGTCACAGGAATTTTAATGTAAGCCTTTTTAACAATAATGATTTTCTTTGTGAAATGTATTGGTCGTATTTCTTTAACAGAAAATCTAAAACTAATTTTGAAGGTATATCTATTGTGCAATACTTATATTGTTATACAATATAAGTATAATTTTACATAAATGTATATAAAATTTAATAAATGTATATTATTTATAAATTTATTTATAATAAATAACAATATATTTATAATAAATTTATATAAAATATATAAAGTCTCCTAACAAAGATTGAAATACATAACATGTTAGCTTCATTCTAAAGAAACACCACAAATGCATGTTTACACGGTTTAGCGATTAGAATCGCTATCCAAATAAATGTGATACCACCTTTAGTTGTATAAATTGAAAAAACTAATCATTCTAAAAATGTTATCAATAAATCAGAACATAAATATTAATTTGGCAGGATTTTTTTTCCAGTTTAGATTTAGAATCATTTTAGATAGATGGACTTATTTGATAACTTAAGAATAAATAAATAAAATCTGCACCCAAGAAGTTATGGGACAGAATTTTTTGTGATTTTCTAAACAATTACAAGTTTACTAAATTTGAAACTGCTACACAGGCAAGTTGTGCTTTGTATTTTTAGAAAATACACATTTTTATCTATTAATAATCACAGAAACCATAGTCAGACTGCCAACAGTTAAAGGATATGTGTACAAATTGAAAAATGCCATTTGGAAGAAACTATTTAGCCCAAGTTCAACCTTTAATTATTTTTTTAAAAATCTAATAACAACTAAGAAATAAAGTTTAGCCTATATTTTCCAAATAGCACTATTACTAACATAAATCAACAATAAATAAAATATTTAAAAATTTGGTCAGCAAAGAATTCTGCCGAAAGCACAATAAAAATTCACTTCAATATCGGTGATTTTATTTCAGGATACATGGGATATTGGTGTAGAATGTAGAACAAAGATTATTTCTCAGGCTCAATTATGTACGAACTGATATTTAGCAATTATGTAAGAACTGGTATTTAGCATAAAAGGCAGTAACTTTTTGTTAGATCAAAAACGTTAATCAAATGGTATTTTTCCTAGTGATTGCTACCTGAGATCAGAGAAAAGCTGTGGTTATTTAGTACAGTGCAGACTGCAATGTTACAATAGCTTTAAAAAATTCCCTTAATGATATACAGGAATTTTTTTGTGTCTATTTCCTATTAAAAATTATTTACTCAAGTGATTCCAATGCAATCAAATATCTGGAGTACAGAGATTGTCATCAATCAGGAATGAAGCAACTATTTGTCAGTCAATATAAGGTATTATCAAAAAATTTACCCATGTAGCTGTAACACACATTTTCTTTATGGAAAGATTTTCTCTACTGGAAAACTCTTGAACTTAACCACATTATAAAAAGTTCTTCTTCAGAAGTTCAGTGGAAAAGAGCTAGAAGAAAGCAAGCTCTTTATAGGAGAGGCTAATTACGTCATCTTTAAAACGGTCCTATTACTTGTAAACTTCTAAGATGAGAAATTTAAACTTATTTACAAACGGAAGGGTTAAGCTAAAGATTATACATGGAAAGGTACGAAATGAGTGTCATCATTTAGGAAGAATTTTCAGGGAAGGTATTTTCACCGTACCACAGCTGAGTCCAAGCACTTTTGGCTAAATGAGGCAGTCATGTATTTTTGTTCTTTTCTTTTAAATTGCACTGTAACTTTCAACTAAAGGAAAATCAATTAACCACAAGCTGAAAAATAAAGCCTGAAAATAATCTTAGGTTTGGGATTGAGTCACAATGATAAAAAAAGAAATCTGAGCAAGTAATATAATTATTATAGTCTGTGTCCTAATATAACAATAATAAACAAGAAAAAGAAGAGAAAAACAAAAAGTAAGCTTCATACTAATGATTACAAGCAATGGATTACAAACATGTATAAACATGATCATGCTAGCTCATTAACTCCACATTTTTGTCTATATTACTATTTACAAATTTTCATTAGAATAAAATAAAATCCCATGCAATATAATAGTCACTCTGTTTTTTGAAACATAATCTTGTGATCTCTAAAATTTTTAATATTCTATTATTTGGGAAATTTTGTCTCCAATAATACAATTTAAACTTTTTCTTACAGCTTTTCATCTTTATAAATTAAAGAACTATCAATTTTCCATATAAGTTGAGTGAAATAATCAACTTTTAATAAAAATGTGAAGCTGAAGAATATAACAAAACTTAGTAAAAACAACAAGTTGCATTAAAAAGAAAACTTAAGTTCACTGTGTTCTTTTTTTACTAAAGTATGTCATACATTTTATCTTTGCAAGAGTTTGACGAGTTTTGCAAGTAAAATTCTGTTTCCTCTACACTTGCTAATAGTCATGAGAATCTGTAGTTTGCACCTTCCCATTAAAAATGTATTGTATTTTTTTGAAATTATTCACCCCGCCTTTTATCCAGATCATGTCTTTGAAAGGAGGAAGTAGATAATAAATGGAATAATTCATGATTTCCCATTAAATATGAAACTTTCTTTTGCAGAGTTTAGAAAATGAAGTTCTACATAATGTACAAAAGTTGATTAGAACTTTTTTAACCTTTTCGAGAAAAAACCTTTCACATTAAACAACTGCATGAGGAGGTTTCTTTGGGAAAAGTAAACCAATCAATTCTTTCCACCTATAGCTTTATCATATATATTCTAATGCTGTTCCTTCCAAACACATATTCCTTTGTAATACTTACTTAGTTATTAAAATGATGGTAAGAAAAATAGTATACATTGGGCTATAAACATGACAAGTATCTAAAAAAATGTAACTGATGTTTAAATTACAAAGGGAAAGTCACATAAATTAAAAATGAAAACAAAACATTACTCATGCTCTTTCCAGCAATGTAATGGAAGATAGAGTAAGGGTAAATAATAAAACCTGCATTTAAATTTCTCTTATTATGACATTTCTTCTAGTGTGGTGATGATATTTTGTCATGAGAAGAAAATATATACCTTTATAGAATTTCTTTACAAACTATCCGTTGATGTTCCATTAACTACACTGTTTTGCCTTTTTTTGATAAAAGAAAAAATATTAAACCAAATGATTATTAGGCTCATGACTGCTCTGTCATTCTATATTTCTTGAATAAGAAATCTGCAATAAATTTAAGTGAAGAGAAATGTTAAGTTCTATTTTAGGCCAGCAGATGACCTCAATTCTTTGCACTGTTAAATTTCTACTGTGGAATAGTTTGTTTTTCACTATTTAACATAGTAATTATATATCACATTTTGATGTTTTAATTTTCCCTGTTTCAAAAAAAAAGGATCGATTTTGCCCTTTCAAGCTTGAATACTTAAAAATAACCACCATAATGTAAGCCATGTGAAGTAGCCATGTGAAGTGTATGCTCCTTAATTACCGTTACAAAGGAGGTATATATTGCACAGGGGAACAATGAGACCGGGGATTTCTCATAGGTTCTATGTACAAATGATCAAACTTCCAAAACATACATTAAGAAAAACTAAATTAATAAAAACAAAAAGCAAATTGATCAATTTGATGCTTTTGTCAGACATCTGTAATATCTTATTTTGTTGAGTGTTGTGTTAATTTTATTGTAGCTATCTCGAACATTTAGAAAATTTCTACTTGTAATAACTAAGTGCATAGAGAACATCCAATCAAGGATGTGCATCAATAAGAATATTGTAGGAACAAAAGAAGTATTTGTCAGAAGTAAAATAAAAGAGCCTTGAATTCAAACTTTAAAAACAGTAGTACAAAATGTACATATAGTAGTGATTATAACTTCCTTGAGATAGAGAACATGTCATTTGTTTCTTTTGTATTTTCATATTATAATGCAAATGCCAACAAAGAGAAAGCTGTTACAACATTATTAATATCAAACAAAATAGAATTTAGGCATAAAAATTAAAGGGGCATACTAATAACAGAAACTCATAAATAGATTGATTTACTGAGATATAGAGCAATTAGGAGACAATGCATCTAATAACACAGCTTCAAAATTAACAGAATAAGGGGGAATTGATTTTAATGCATTTTTTTCAGAAAATTACAAATAAAGTCAAGGAAAAAAGGATTTAAATAACAATTTTCTAGCTTGATTGAAGTAACAGGCTCAATCTAATTATTAGTTTCCGTTAGGGTTTTCTGTATGGAAATGTTTACCAAATAAATAGAGAATATATATTTATTTTTCAAATATACAAGGAATACTTATAAAAATTGACCATGTACTGGCCATTTGGGAAATTTTATAAACTGATATACACAGCCCATTTACTGAGCACAAGATTCACTCCCCAACCTTGCATTTCTCCCCTCACAAACAAACAAAAACTATTCATCTCCAAATTTACAAATGTATTTCTAGTGTATTCATTGCCTAAAGGGAAAATCACTATAGAAATTGTTCACATATTTAGAACTGAAACAAAATAAAAACACTAAATATCAAATCCTGAGGGAGATGTCATCATACTGTTCAAAAAGAAATTTATAATTTAAATGTATTTGTTAGAAAACAAGAGCACTGAAACAAGTGAAGAAGCTAGCTTTTGAATCAGGATTCTAGAAAAGAAATCTTAAAAAAATCAACAATGACATGAAGTAAAATAAAGGACAGAGAAGGAAATACTAGAGGTAAATGTATAAATTAATAGAAAACCAAAAAGCTGATCCATAAAACAAAAAAAAATTGATTATGTGAAAAGACAAATAAACCTTTGCAAGTATAATCGAGAAAAACAAAAATAGGGAAGTCTCCAAAATTGTGCCAGGAATGAAAAAAGTAATACAGCTTCTAATTACAATTATAGTAATGGCTAACTTTTATTGTATACTTACAATGGGCCAATGTTCTCAATACTTTATTTACATGAATTACCTTTTTAAAACCTTACAGTATTTTTAATGAGATGGATGATGATGATGATGATGATGATGATAATGATGATGATTACCTCCATCTTACAGATGAGGAAACTACGGCACAAAGAGTTTAATGAGTTGAAGATCACCCTGTGAATGGTGGAGCTGGGGTATCAACCCCAGCAATCTAATTTTAGAGCCGATGTTATTTGCCACCATTACCTTCATACTATCTCCAAGATATAATGTTTTTATAGATATAAAAGAGATTTAAACATTATTAGAAAATATCATGATAAACTTTATCATGCTAAATATAATAACCCACATAAAATAGATACTTATATAAAACATCAAAATACCAATTATCAGTTTGCTGGAGAAGGCTTAGAAGACCAATTTACAATAGATCTATTCTCTTCCCCTGACCCTTCTCCCACCAAAGGAGAACACTATTTGCTTTCATAGAGGGGAGTTCTATCAAACTACTCTCAATAAATAAGAAATTCCCATCTCATAGGAAATGTTCCAGAGCATAGAAAAAGGTAAAAAAAAATTATTTAGTTCATTTTTCAAAATCCCAAAAATGCAGCAGAAGAATAGGTTAATATCATGCAAAATTCTCTCCCTCTCCTCTCAGAAAAGAACCCTTAGCAAATAAAAATCATAGTGAATAGTTTTTCCCAGAATTTCAAAAATGGTTCCAAATTACAAAATCTAGTAACTGTATGATAATCTCATTAGATGCTAGAAAGTTAATTAGTAAATTCAAAACTCATTCATAATTAAGAAAAGTAGAAACTAAAAAATGAATTCTTTATCTTGGTAATGTGTATCTATGAAATCTACATCTATATGGCTGTTACCATTCATTCTCTCCATTTGCTCCTCTCTCTTTCTCTTGGATAAATATTTACCCTCTGGACTAATGTTCTATATCTCACACCTTTACAAATATAATCTTTGTTAATCTTTTTTTTTTCTTTTGTACTGTGATATTTTCTCAAATATCAGAAGATATTTGTCTGCTCATAATAATGAAATTCCAGAGTTCTTAACTTTGGTAGTGTGCCTGTGTTGGTAGGTTTCATTCTTTGGTGCATAGGGCAGGAAAGCACCAGCAGGCTACACCTTGCACCAATGCCAAATGAAAAGGACTTTGCATTGTGCCCCAGCTTTCTGACAGGATCTCTGGTCAACTGCCACTTTTCTTTAAAATGTTTTGCACCTATGTTAATGAGGGATGTTATTCTGTGGTGTCTTTTTATGTAATGACTTTTTCTGGTATTGATAGCAGGATAATGCCAGTCCCAGAGAATAAGTTGAGAATTGTTTCCTCTTCTTCTATTTTCTTGAAGAGTTTGTACTAAATTGTTATTATTTCTTCCTCTTTGTTTATTTTTAAGAGAGTGCAAGCAGGGGAGGGGCAGAGAGAGAGAGGAACAGAGGATCTGAAGCAGGCTCTGTACTGATGGCAGTGAGTGCACTGTGGGGCTTGAACTCATGAACTGCAAGATCATGACCTGAGCTGAAGTCAGGACGCACAACCAAGTCACCCAGGTGCTCCTTATTTCATCCTAAACTACTCAGTAGAATTCACCAGTGAAGCCATTATGGGCCTGGAATTTTCTGTGTGGGAAGTTTTTTTTTTTCCCCCAGTGTTTATGTATTTTGAGGGAGACAACCCCAGTGGGGGAGGGGGAGAGAGAGAAGGAAAGAGAATCCCAAGCAAGCTCCACACTGTCAGCACAGAGCCCAGTGCCAGACTTGATCTCATAATCCATGAGATCATGACCTGAGCTGAAATCAAGCGCCAGACACTTAACTGCCTGAGCCACCTAGGTGCCCCTGGGGGAAGTTTTTAAGCTATGAATTCTTTAACAGATACAAACAGATATAAACCTTTAACAGATATAAACCTATTCTGTTACCTATTTCTACTTAAGTAAACTTTGGCAGTGTCTCTCAAGAAATTCAGCCATTCCATAGAAGTTGAATTTATCAGCATACGGTTTATTATCTAATTAGCATTTTAATATTTGTATAAGCTATAGTGATACATTCCCTCTTTCATTTCTGAAATGGGTAATTTGTGTCTTCTTTTTTCTCTGATCAATCTGACTAGAAGATCAATTTTAACTGATCTTTTCAAAGAACCAGTTTTTAGTTTCATTGATTTTCTCTATTTCTCTGTTATCTTAATATTTCTTTCCTTGACTTTCAGTTTAATTTGTTTTCTTTTCTCAGTTTTTTAAAATGAAAGCTTAGGGCACTGATTTTGGACATTTCTAACTTTCTAATAAGAATTTTAAAATGCTAGAAACTTCCCTTTCAGCACTGCCTCAGCTGTATCCCATATATTTTGATATGCCACATTTTCTTTTCATTTGGTTAGAAGTACATAAAACCTTGGTTTGCAAGCATAAGTAGTTCCGGAAACATGCTTGTAATCCAAAGCACTCGTATAGCAAAGCAGTTCAAGAACCAATGGCTCAGTTGTGATCATGTGACATTTGGTGTCACATGCTACTCATATTGCAAGACATCGCTCGTTTATCAAGTTAAATTTATTAGAAATGTTTGCTCATCTTGTGGTACGCTTGCAGAACAAGTTACTTGCAATCCAAGGTTTTACTGTGTTTTCTAATTTCCCTTGCAATGTCTTCTTTGTTCCATGGGCTAGTTCAAAGTATGTTGCCTGGTTTCCTAACTTATGGGGATTTTCCAGAACCTTTCTGCTTTTATTTCTAATTTAATTCCATTGTTGTAAGGCAAAAATAATTTTTAGGATTTAAATATTTTTAAATATATTCAAATTTGTTTTATGGCTCAGAATATCATCTCCTTTGATTAAGTATTCCAGGTGCACTGAAAAAATGTGTGTTCTGCTGTCATTTGGTGGAATGTTCTGTAAATGTCAATTATTTAAGTTGGCTGATGGTATTGTTCAAGTCTTGAATACTCTTACTGATTGTTCTATCAATTATTGAGAGAGCGGTGTTGGGATTTCCAACTAAAATTATGGACCTTTGTGTTTCTCCTTTTCTATCTGTTTTTATGTATTTTGAAGTCCTGTCATTTGGAGCACAAACATTTAGTATTATGTTTTCTTGATAAGTCAACTCCTTTTATCATTATGAAAGGGCACTTTTTACTCCTGGTAATATTCCATCTGCTTTCTAAAAATGTATTTCTTAAAATCTTGGAATCTCTTTTTCGCCCCTCCTTTTTCATCATGTTATTAAGATTTTACTACCTTCTGTACTTGTATGAGGTCATTTCAAATATAGGAAGGAAATGTATTTAACATCTATCTTGATCTTGATCTTGAAATGGAAAAAAAACACAAGCTGAGTTAACTTTTAAGGTAAATCCCATGTTTGGCAACATATTTCTTTGGCTATTCTGGTTGTGGGATAAGAGAATTTTTTTCAGATAAGTTTAAGGATATTTTATGGAAATGTGAATCAGGATTAAAGAATGACTAGTCCTTATGAGGTGAACCCTAAGGAAGGTTCTAGATCCAAAGTAATACTCAGAATTCAGGAGGTGCTTCGAAATCTGATCTCTGATGTAGGTCTGGTCCATTTTCTTTCTAGCTCATTCATTCCTTTGTCTCTATGAACCTTTTTTTTTCTATCTCATTGCTTCTGATTCTGTATAACATTAGATCACTTTGGCCAAATTACTCAACCTCTCTATGCCTTGGTCTCCAGGAGTAACAATTCTTCACAGAGTTATGGTGAGGATCACTTTAAACAAAGACCAGCACACAGTATTCATTTAATATATCCTACCTGTTCCTATCTTGCCTGAAATAAAACCTAGTTAAGGGATGTAATATTTACGACAAGCTGTCTGAATGCCCTTTTTATTGTTCATTAGGTGTGCAAAGTTCTTTTTTGTTGCCCCATTTTTCCTATACAAGTCCATGTGATACCTTTCCTTTGGAATTTAGAATCAGGAAAAAAGCTTGTCCCTCTTGAAGAACTGATAGGTTTCCTTTCATTAGGAAATGAGAATTTTATAGTCCATCACATCTCCCCTTTTGCCCAACCTGCCCAGAAGTTCAGAGTGAAACTTAATGTTCCCTCAGGGAAACTTTATTGACTCTAGTGGGCAGCATATGTCCACACTTTTCCTTTATTTACCTCTCATTTTCTATTTATAATCTGACAGATGTATAATATAAAATGTTAACTTTAAGTTTCTTCAATCTTTTCTAGAAAGACAACAAGAAATAAAGTGTTACTTTATGTAAGTCAGAAGACTCTTAAAGGAGAATGAAATACAATCCCTGCTTTCAAAGAACTCTAAGCCTAGAGCAGAGTCCTTTCCTTATGGCAATTCACAGCAGGAAAGACATTTTACACAGCAGTTCAGCACATGCACATATATATTTTATATATGCATGCGTATGAAACAAAAGTTGAAATGCATTAATCCTCAAAATGTTCTCATCTCTTTATAAATATTAATTTAATTAGTCCTTGTAACCATTCCATGAGCCATCCATCCCATCAGTATCCCTGTTTTTTCACATGGGGGAACTGAGATGCAGAAAGGTTAAATAACTTGGCCAAGGTCAACCAGTTATTTTGTCTGTAAGCATACAGTTGAGTTTTGAGTCCAGGGTGTCTTGTTTTAGAATCCATGCTCTGGTGCATCTGCTGGTAGCCTCCCAATATTTAGCCTTACTCTATGCAATGTACTCTTTTCTATTCTGTTTTACTACACTCTCTTTCATTTCGAAAATGCTACTCATGATCCCCAAACCAGTGGGTCATAACCATATCCACAAAGGGTCAGAGTCTCTAGTTTGTTAACTGTTAATCAAGAAGGAAAAAACCCTACACGTACATGATTGCCAATGGATACTAAGAGACTTCAAGCAGGAGCTCTGAACTCTACCATATGGTTGAGGATGGCTCTACAGGAGCCTCACAGAGCAAGAAACAGTTAGGTGGAAAACACAAGTTTACCAAGTACACAGGCAAGGAGGAAGGAGAAAGCCATTTCAGGCAAAGCACATATACAAGGCCATGAAGGGATAAAAGATCATCACGCATCCATCCTCTAAACACCTATAAGCCAAGCACTGCACAAGTACGAAGGTTGCACATGAGAGCAAAGAAGCCATGGCTCCAGCCTTCTTGAAGCTTGTAGTCTAGTAGAAGAAAGAAAGTAGCAATGACAATGCAATGCTGTAAGTGCCATGATGGGAGCAGTTCTGGGTATTACAGGTTTTATAGTAGGTTTTATTACAGGTATTATAGTAGCAAGGTTACAGTATATAGTGAAGTCATTTAAGAATGAGTAAGCGTTAGCCATGAAATGATAAGGGGAAAAAAGCATTCTAGGACAAGGGAATGGCAGTACACTCAAGTTGGGAGATGAGACAGAACATGGTTTAATGATGACCTAAGTAAATCCAAAGACAGAATAGTGTAATGATTTGAGGATGGGTTCTGGAACCAGACTGCGTAGGTTCAAAATCCCACTCTTGTATTTATTTGCTGTGTAACTACGGGTAAGTTACCTAATATCTCTGTGCTTCAATTTCCTTAGCTGTAAATGGAATTAACAAAGATTTTTCTATGATTAAATGGATGAATACATGTGAGGTACTCAGAACGGTATTTTAAATATACTAAGTGCCCAATATTAGTCATTATTATTTTGGCAAATAATAAATTTCAAAGTGGGAATGGTAGAGATTGCATAGACAGAAGTGTGGTTGGCACTTCACCAATTACTCACCATTCACTCAATTAAGTGCCTACCATGTGCTGGGTACTATTATAGGTACTAGAGACTCAGCAATGACTAAGACATTGTCCCAGTTGCTCAGTTGAGTTCAGAAGGCATCATCTTTGATTACTTCCTTCACTCAATTCCACACTCATTCTGTTGGTAAGTTCTAATCTCCCTATCACCTAAATATATTCTAAACCAAACCATTTCTGGGATGCCTGGGTGGCTCAGTTGGTTGGGCGTCCGACTTCAGCTCAGGTCATGATCTTGTAGTTTGTGGGTTTGAGCCCCGCATCACGCTCTGTGCTGACAGCTCAGAGCCCGGAGCCTGCTCTGGATTCTGTCTCCCTTTCTCTCTGCCCCTCCCCCATTCACACTCTGTCTCTCTCAAAAATAAATAAAATTGAAAATTTTTTTAAATCAAACCATTTTTCATCATTTTCACCAGATCTTCTCTGTCAAGATGCCATCATCTCTCACTTGGGCTCTTACCCAGGCAGATATCCACAGAGCAGCCTTAGTGATCTTTTAAAAATGTTACATCACATCATTCCCTGCTTAAAATGATCCAATAATTTCCCAGTACACCTAGAATAAAATTTAAGCACTTCAAATTATCCTAAGTAATTTCTAATCCCTTAAGAATAATGTGAACATAATAAAAAAAAAAAGGGCAAAAGAAGTTTGGGAAGATTCTATCCCATTGATCGCCTAAGAGTTTTGAAAGACACTATAATAATTAACTAGCTACTTTGTGAATTAATTATAATTAATTTTAATTAAGAAATGAAGCGGGGATTCACACTGGTTAATTCCAAACAACCAAAATCTTTAAATACAGAAGCCCAGAATGAAACAAAATTAGTAAACCAAAATATATTATTCAGTTTTTCTAAAATATATTTCTTACTTCACTGCCATATGAAACAGAGTAAGGTGAACACAATAATATTTTGCTACTAAATTTCAATTACTTAATTTCAACACCATGCAAACACACTAAAAAGAGTACCAGTCATTTCCAGACGGTTCAACCTTTCATTAGTGGCTGATACTTTTGACTTCCTCTTTATCAGATGTCATTTCAGTATGTTAGCTTTCTCCTCATAGTTTCAAGCCACAAAAAAGTTAGAAAAATGAGAGGTTTCCACAGAAAACAATATAGCCAAGCCTGTTAAATCAGACAACCTAATTTTATATACATTTCTAAGTCAACTGACTTGTCCTAAGAATGGCTCCACACATCCCTCTTGATAGTAAAATACCATTTTTCTAGAGCTTTTCTTGTTTATGTCAAAGTTTGCAAGGATATACTGGTATTGGCTAACCTAAATCTGGTATCTTAATTAGTGGGGTATCCCTGATGTTATTACTGGAAAGGGACTGCCAAATTTTACCCAGGGTGTGTGGATTACAATGAAGGCGATATATTCTCCTCTATCTAGACTTTCCCCCAACATTTGATTTCGTTTAACATGCTTACACATTAGCTTGAAGAAAAATGCTTAAAATATATAAAAAGATGTTTATATAGTAATATGAAGAAAATTCAGTTCATAGTTAAATCACAGTTTGAGGCTATATATATCTATATATATACACACACACACATATACATATATGTACACATACACATACATATACACACATACTGTATATATGTAAACATATATATAAATGTATATATATATAAACATTATATATATATATATAAACACAACCACTGTATATAACTTTATGTGTATATATAGAACCTTACAAGATCAAAAAAGTATAGAGTATTTAAAATGATTTTAGAGAATCATTCCAAACAAAATCGTTAAAGTTTCCAAATAATTTTAAAATGAACACAGAAAAGGATCCTCTACACATTTATGCATTTGTTTTATTTCTTATAACTAGACATTTAAATTTTTTTTACTTCGAAAGAGAATGGCAATGAGAGGATTCTTGAGAAATGGTGGCATAAGAAGCTTCACCAATCTGTCTCCCAACCTAGACAATAATTGCAGCTTGATGTAATTATTTTGCAGTGCTAGAGTCTATTGAAGCCTTGCAACATCCAAGGGAAGGCTTAGACAGTAAATTCTTATTAATTTTGGTCAGTTTTAACTCTTAGCTCGTGGTAGCCACTCATCCCCCACCCCCAAGCCTCATGGCAGGCATCTATGCACTTGCTCCTGGTCCAGCATGCAAACAGCTTGCAGGAGCCATGGTAGGCAATAAAGGCCCTGTCTTCCAAATATCGGGGTTCTGTGTTCTGATTGTTGCTTCTGATCATGAATAGGCAGATACCAAGTGGGGGGGGGGCAGCCATTATTGCACATACACCTTCATTCTTGTAAGCCCCTCCCTCTCGGGCTGAAGCAACTTCCAGGAGATTCAAAGGGCTGGTACTTTCCTGGCACCATTCTTTTCTCCTACATTTTTCTCTTTTATACCCTTTGAAAGCCAGATTTTTTTTTTTTTTTTTTTTTTTTTAGAGAGAGAGAGAGAGAGAGCACGCAAGCACAAGCAGGGGAGGGGAAGAGAGAAAGGGGGAGAGAGAATCTTAAGCAGGGTCCATGTACTAGAGCCCAATGCGGGCTTGGTCTCACAACTGTGAGATCATGGCCTGAGCCAAAATCAAGAGTCAGAAGCTCAACCGAATGAGCCACCCAGGCACCACAAGATTAGGACATTTGAAAGCAATAGTATGTAGGGGGAAATAAGTCACCACTCATGCCCAAGGAAAGGTACAGGCACCAAAAAGACCTAGGAAGACCTTAAATGTATACTTCAGGCTGATCCTTGGCACAAAGACAGAGTACAACAGTAAAACAAAGCACAGCAAAATAAAAAGCAGCAAATGCTGTAAAAGTCAAAGAATCTGATTGCCAGAGTTACCCACATTATTAGATTCAAATGTCCAATATTTAACAACAACAGCAACAACAGCAAAAATCACAAGGTGTACAAAGAAACAAGAAGGTATGGCCCATTCAAGGGGAAAAAAAATAAGGCACTGAAACTGTCCCTGAGAAAGACCAGATGGCAGAACTACTAACCAGAGATTTGAAAATAACTGTCATAAAGATGCTAAGAGAATTATAGAAAGATGGGAAGTAAGTCAAGAAAAATATGTATGAAAAAATGGAAATATCAATAAAGAGAAAGGAAAACTAGAAAGAAACCAAAAAGAAATTCTAGAGCTAAAAAATACAATTAACTAAAATGAAAAATTAACTAGAGGTATTCAAAGGCAGATCTGAAGCAGGCAGAAGAAAGAATCAGTGACCTTAAAATAGGACAACTGAAATTTTCAGGTATGAGGAAAGAAAGAAAGGAGACTGAATAAAAATGAACAGAGCCCAAGAGACCTGTGAGACATGATCAAGTGGACCAACATATGTGTTGTGGGAGTCCCAGATGGCGAAGAGAGAGAGAGAAAGGGGCAGAAAAATTATTTCAAGAAAAATGGCAAAAATGTCCCAAGTTTTATAAAAGTCATGAATAAAAACATCCAAGACATTCAGTGAACTCTAAGGAGGACAACTCTAAAAGATCCACACTGAGACATAAAATCAAACTCTGAAAGGCAAAAACAAAGAGTGAATCTTGAAAGCAGAAATAGAAAACCAACTCATTACAAACAGAGGTCCTCATTAAGACTGTAAGCAGATCTCTCATCAGAAACTTTGGAGGCCAGAAAGTAGGTGGCTGATATATTGAAAGTGCTAGAAGGGGAAAACAACAACAACAACAACATCCAGCAAAATTGCCTTCAAAAGTGAAGGAGAAATTAAGACATTCCCAGATAAACAAAAGCTGAGAAGGCTCATTACCACTGGACCACTGCAAGAAATGCTAAAGGGAGTCCTGCAGGTTGAAATAAAAGGCTACTAAATAGGAACTTGAAGCCATATAAAGAAATAAAGATCTCAGTGAAGGTAAATGCATGGTCAATTGCAAAAGCTAGTATTATTACACCAATGGTTTTTAACTTCACATTTTTGTCTTGTACCTTATTAAGAGACTAATACATTTATAAAAAAACAATTATTACCCTAAAAGCTAGTATTATTTTCACTTTGATTTGTAACTTCTACATTTTGTTTTCCACATAACTTAAGGTTCTAATGCATTAGCAAAACAATTATTAATGTATGTGTGTGAGCAGAGGGTATAAGAGAAATCTCTGTACCCTCCCTTCAATTCTGTTGTGAATCTAAAACTGCTCCAAAAAGGGTTCTAAGCAAAAAAATGATTAGTTTATGTTTTTTGGACAATGTATAAAATTTAATTCTCTTATGCCCATAACTGAAAGGGGCAGAGATGGAGCTATAAAGGAGTAAAGTTTTTGTATGTTCATAAAGTTAATAAGCCAGTATAAATTCAAATTAGAGGGTTATAATTTTAGGGTGTCAGATGTAATCCATGGTAACCACAAAGAAAACAGTTATAGAATATATACAAAAGGAAATTAAAAGGCAATTAACATTGTTTCATTACAAAAAGTTAACTAAACAAAAAAAGAAGACAGTAATGAAGGAAATGAGGGACAAAAAAGCCAAAAGGCATATAGAAAATATATAGCAAATGACAGAAGTCCCTCCGTATCAGTAAATACTTCAGATGTAAATGCATTAAACTCTCCAGTTAAGGACAGAGATTTGCAGAATGGATAAAAGAACATGATCCAGCTATGTGTTGTCTCCAAGAGACTCATTTTAGATCCAAAGGTGAAAATAGGTCGAAAGTAAAAGGATGGAAGAAGATATTCCATGCAAATAGTAACCAAAAAAGAGCAATGGTGGCTATATCAATGTCAGACAAAATAGACTTGAAATTAAAAAAGTTTACAAGAGACAAATCAGGACATAATACATTCATAAAAGATTCAATACAGGAAGAAGATATAATCATTATAAACATTTATACACCTAATAACAGACTATCGAAATACATAAGCAATAAAATGACAGAATTGAAGGGAGAAATAGATAGTTCTAAAATAATAGCTGAAGACTTCAATACCTGACTTTCAATAATGGTTAGAACAAACAAACAAAAGATAAGTAAGAAAGAGAGGACTCAATAACACAATAAGCCAACTGGATCTAATAGACATATACAGAGCACTCTACCAACAACAGAATACACATTCTCTCAAAGGTACATGAGATATTTTCCAGAATAGACCATATATTAGGCCACAAATTAAGTCTCAGTAGATTTATTTTTTAAAATTTAAATTTAAATTATACCAAAGTATCTTCTCTGCCCACAGCTGGATGAAGTTAGAAATCAGAGAAGAAACTAGAAAATTCACAAATTTGTGGAAATTGAACAACATTCTCTTAAACAACCAATGGATCAAAGAAGAAATCACAAGGGAAATTAGAAAATGCTTAGAGATGAATGAAAATGAAAACACAACATAGCAAAATTTATGGAACATGATGAAAGTAGTGCCAAAGGGGAAATTTAATTGTAAGAGCTTAAATTTGTAAACAAGAAAGATCTTTCAAAAACATTTAAAAACAAGAAAGATCTCAAATAAACAGCTTAATTTTACAATTTAATGAATTAGAAAAAGTACAAACTAAACCCAGAGCTAGCAGAAGGTAGAAAATAACAAAAATTAGAGCAAAGACAAGTGAAATAGAGAATAGAAAAATAGTATTTTAAAAAATTAATGAAACCAAGAGTTGGTTCTTTGAAAAAAATCAGCAAAATTGAAAAACCTTTAGCTAGACTGACTAAGAAAAACAGAAAGAAAACTCAAATTACTGTAATCAGAAATGAAAGTAGGGACATTACTACTGATTCTACAGAAATAAAAAAAAATATGAGAGTACTATGAAAAACAGTATACAATAAATTCAATAACCTAGATGAAATGGACAAATTTCTAGAAACACAAAACCTATCAAAACTGAATATGAAGAAATAGTAAACCTGTATAACTACTAATGACAATGAATCAGTAATCAAAAATATCCAAACAACAAAAAAAAACCTGGATCTGATGGTTTCACTGGTGAATTCTACAAAAACATTTAAAGGACTAACACCAATCTTTATCAAACTTTTCCAAAAAATTGAAGAGGAGCAAACACTTCCTAACTTCCTAATTCAATTAGGAGAGCTTTGCCCCTGATACCAAAGTCAGACAAAAATACTACAAGAAAAGAAAATTACAAGAAAACCAATATCCCTTATGAATGTTGATTTAACAAATACGAGCGAACCAAACTCAGCATCATATTAAAAGGATTATACATCGTGACCAAGTGGAAATTCTTCCTGAAATGCAAGAATAGTTCAACATACTAAAATTGATCAATGTAATACACCACATTAATAGAATGAAGAAAAAATTACTGCATGATCATCTCAACTGATAGAGAAAAAGCATTTGAAAAAATTCAATAAAAACACCCAACAAATAAAAATAGAAGGAAACTACATCAACATAATAAAAGCCATATATGAAAAACCCACAGAAAACAGAATATTCAATGATGAAAGACTGAAAGCTTTCCTCTTAGTTCAGGAGCCAGGCAAAGATACTCAATTTCATCATGTCTTTTCAACATAATACTAGAAGTCCCAGCCAGAGCAATTAGGCAAGAAAAAAGAAATAAAAGACATCCAAATTGGAAGGAAATAAAATGATCTGTTTCCAGCTGTTGTAGAAACCTGGTGTAGAAAGCCCTAAAGATTCCACAGAAAAAGCTGTTAGAACTAATAACAAATTATTAGGATACAAGGTCAATACACAAAATTCAGTAGCATACCTATACACTAAAAATAAATAATTTGAAAGGGAAATTAAGAAAACGACTTCACTTATAATAGCAACAAAATATAAACCAAGGAATTAACTAAGGAGATGAAAGACTTATACAATGAAAACTGTGAAACATTGTTGAAAAAGTTAAGCAAGATATAAATAAATGGAAAGACATCCCATGATCATAAATTGGAAGAGTTAATATTGTTAAGATGTCAATACTACCTAAATCAGTCTATAGATTCAATGCAATTCCTATCAAAATACCAATGAGAATTTTTGCAAGGTAGAAAAATCCATCCTAAAATTCATAATGAATCCCAAGGCATCCTAATAGCCAAAATAATCTTGAAAAAAGAAGAACAAAGTTGCACCCACTTCCTAACTTCAAAACTTACCACAAAGCTACAGTAATCAAACAGTGTGCTACTGGCATAAAGACAGACATATAAACCAATGGAATAGAACAGAGAGTCAGAAATAAATCTTCACATGTATGGCCAAATAATTTTTGATAAGGATGTCAAAACTATTCAGTGGAGAAGGGACAGTCTTTTCAACAATTGGTGGTAGGAAAACAAGTTTATCCACATGCAAAAGAATGAAGTTAAACCCTTACCTAACACTGGATACATTAATTAAAATGGATTAAAGGCCCAAACATAATTTAAAACTATAATATGCAAAGAAAACTTATGGCAAAGTTTTACAACATGGGATTTGGTAATGATTTCTTGGATATGGCATCAAAGGTACAGGCAACAAAAGACAAACTGGACTTCATGAAAATTAAAAACTTTTGTTATCAAAAGACATCATCAACAGAGTGAAAAGGCAACCTATGTAACAGGACAAAATAATCGCAAATCACGTATCATATCATGGGTCAACATCCATGATATATAGAGAACTCCTAAAACTTAATAGCAAAAACCAAACAATTCAATTCAAAAATAGACAAAGGACTTGAACAGACATTTCTCCAAAGAAGATATCCAAGTGACCAACCAATAAGCACATGGAAAGATGCTCAACATCACTAATCATTAGGGAAATGTAAATCAAAACCACAATGAGATACCACCTCATACCCATTAGGATGGGTATTGTCATAAAAGCAGAAAAAAATAAATGTGGGTGAAGATGTGGTGACATTGGCACCCCTGTGCATTGTTACTGGAATGTAAAATGGTACAGCCACTGTTGTGGCAGAATGGTGTTCCCAAAACAATCAAAAATAACATTACAAATTATTCAGAAACTCCACTTTTAGGTTCATAATCAAAAGGATTGAAAGCAGGGTCCTTAAGACATAATTGTACACCCATGTTCACAGCAGCATTTTATAGCTAAAACATGGAAGTAACCAAGTGTCCATCAATGCATAAATGGATAAGCCAAATGTAGTATATACATACAATGGAATATTATTCAGCTTGAAAAAGGAAGGCAATTCTTACATATGCTACAACATGGATGAACCTTGAGGACATTGTGCAAAGTGAAATCAGCCAGTCATAGAAAGATAAGTGCTGAATAACTTTAGTTACATGAGGTATTTACATGAGTAGTCAAAATAATATAAACAGAAAGTAGCATAATGGTTCCTAGGAGTTGAGGGGAGCAGGTAAGGAGAGGTATTGTTTATTGGTTACAGAGTTTCAGTTCTGCAAATTGAAAGTAATTCTGGAGATAGATGGTGGTGATGGTTGCACAACAGTATGATTTAATGTCATGGAGCCACACACTTAAAAACAGTTAAGATGGAAAATACTATGCTATGCATATTACAATCTAAAAATCTTTTAAAAAGAGAATAATGTTGTACATTTCTAATGTAGAGTTAGGCATCACCTAATTTTGCTATACCAAAAAAGACTCTGATCTGGTAATATTTGTGGAAACCCTGGGAAAGCAAAAGGATATTTGTGAGCCTATATCCTAGTTTTGCTTTAAGTACTGAGAAGGTGACACTAGTTACAGTAACTCCAGTTTCCAGAACAGAAAACAGAATAGGGTGTGGGTATGAGCCAGGGGGTGATTTTTACATAATTGCAGTAATATCAACATTTTGAAGATTATTTTTTAGCCATAATGGAGAATGGAAAAAGGCCTAATTAATTTAGATATTCCCTTGCCTTCTTTCTCAATACAGACAGAATACAATATCAAAGACAAAACTCAACATAACAAAACCATCTTGCCACGTGAATTACAGGTGATGTGGCTAGGTCATTGCTCATCCCACTGACAGTTCTGACTGATTCAACCTCTCTGGTACCTGGGTGTTTATCTCCTTTTATCACTTTGTTCCTTGTTCCTGAAAGAGCAATTTCCCAAATGATTTCCAAATACAGGAGGGCTATTGTGCACTTTCAGGTTTACAAGCTATTATGGGAAAGAGCCACATTCTCTGGCTATCTTCCTTACATTTCTCAAACTGTAGGTTTATAAGTAAAGCAATCTTATTATAGTAATGGTAAGTTAAAGCAATTTGTAGAAATGTTTTAAAGGGGGTTGGAATAGCTCAGCAGACTATACAAATTGTATTGCTTGGTGTAGCATAAGTAAGTTTATGAAAAATTTACCATAAGTTGAAATAAAAAATATTTTCCCCTCGTTGGTTAGCATTACTAAGTTTGAAATTAAAACTTATTAAAAACTCTATCTTCTGGGGTGCCTGGGTGGCTCAGTTGGTTAAGCATCCAACTTTGGCTCAGGTCATGATCTCATGGTTTGTGAGTTAAAGCCCTGCATCAGGCTCCTTGCCAACAGCTCAGAGTCTGGAGCCTGCTTTGGATTCTGTGTCTCCCTCTCTCTCTGCCCCTCTCCGGCTCATGCTCTGTCTCTCTCTCAAAAATAAATAAACATTAAAAAAAAACACACAAAAATCTCTATCTTCTGAACATGATGAAAATGATACCTAGGTAACAAAGTAAAATATGTAATTATACATATGTAAAGAAAAGTGATAAATGAATATTAATACCTAAATCAACACATAATGTTAATGTGAAGTATTTAGGTTATATATATTATTAGTAGATGCTTTAAAAGCAAAAAAAAAGATCAGTGACTGTTAAATAGCTAAAGTAAATGTTGTCTACATGTGTTTCTTATACAGAATTTCATTTAACTTTCATAAGAATTTCCTATTATCATTGTGCTTTCCAAATGGTTGTGGAAATCAAAGATTAGAGAAATCAGATAACCTGCATAAGATCACACAGATATTAAGCAGTAAAACCAAATTTCCAACTGAGGGAGAAATCAGCTCCCATAAAAGCCACAGCTGTAATGTCATGATTCCTGTGCTTTTGCCTTACAAAGATTTTTTTTTAAGTCTAACAGAGCTGCTAAGTTTAAACATCATATATGAAAATAATATTTTAAAGCAAACTTTTAAAAGACATAGAGACATAAATGCCTAAGAAGTTGGCATTTGAAACCTTTGCTCCTTTTTTAATTTATTTAGACTTAGTTATGATGAAACTATGAGATCCTCTTTGCATCTAGGGAACAATTTTTTTTTAACTTTTTAAAGTCTATTTATTTTGAGAGAGAGACTGAGAGAGCAAGTGGGGGAGGGGCAGAGAGAGAGAGGGAGAGAGAGAAGCTCAAGCAGGCTCAGTGCTGTCAGCACAGAGCTCAACATGGGGCTCAAACTCCTGAACCATGAGATCATGACCGAAGCCAAAACCAAGAGTCGGAAGCTTAACTGACTGAGCCACCCAGGTGTCCCTGGAACAATATTTTTAAAAGTTCTTTCCAACTACATTTCTTAAATTCCAAAATTTTAAATTTTATTAATATCAATATTCTTTAAAAAAAATTATGGTCAAAAAAGTCTTTCCCAGTTTCCCATCCTAGGGATCCACTGTGGAAACAATACTAGAATTTGAAGAAACAAACAAACAAACAAAAGTTACCCATCCTCTGTTCCTATCAGTATTCCCTGCTATTGCTTAATTTTTTTATACTCATGATAAGGTAAGGACTAATTAATGCCTTTCCGAAACTTCAGAACATCAAAATCCTGTCTCTCTTTCTTGAATCAGTAAGACCTTAAAGCCCGGTCTGCTACCTGGAAGGAAAGAAGGGCAGCTTCCATCCCTCTCTTTCCTGACTGTTCCTGTTAGTCATGGAGCCATTTATTTGTCAACTACCCTTTTCAGAAAGTTGATTTGCAAAACTCCATACAGAATTTAACTTGTCACATCACAAAAGAACAAAATGTTTTGAAGAGAAAACCAAACGATTTCACAAAATTATTTAAAGGTAAACAGGATAAATGAAGCAGAGCTTTGAAAAGCACACCGAAGTGGTCTAAATTCCCATGGTGTTAATGTGAACTATATCCTGAATAAACTTCGCTCTGTCACGTATATTTTGATAACCTGGCTGTTGTGCAAATCCAGGTGCTACATTTGCTTAAAACAAGAGTATCTGTGATTCATAAAAGCGTCTTTGGAAGACAATTTTGAGATAAACTCAAGACGAAAACTTAACACTGGCAAAATGCTAATTTACTTTAACTGTGTCAGTATAATACAATTCAAAATGAAGGGGTGAAAGCCATTAAAAGATATGAAAATAAACGGTTCTTTGTCTCTACAACCCAAACTCATTGAATATGACAACTGACAGTCTAATTGCCACTTGTGCTGACAAAGTGATGCTTACTGAGCTTTAACTGATAATGCTGAGAGATGCTCTGAAAGAAAGCAATATCTTAGAGATGCACACATCTCTATTTGATCTAAATCTATTCTTCCACATAATAAAACGTGGTATCTGAAGAAGAAAGATTAGCACTCTCTGTCCCTTGATGATTTTGTTTATTTGTATCCTCATACACATAGCTGAAGCTGTAAAAACTGCCCCCCAGAAATTGTTATTTGAATCTACAAATGACACTTTCATTACTTAGCTATTCAAAGCAATTACGATATGATAATAAATGATACTTTCAATCCTTTTAAAAAATACAATATTCTGACAATATAATACAGAACAAAAAGCAAAGCACAAAACCACAACAGGATCTTCTTTAGTTGTTAAAGGTGAGTCAAATATTATTAATGAACTATTTGCAGATTTATCTAAAAAAGTCAAATTGTCAGTGTTAATTATATTGTACGTGAACACAAAACGTGGGAAAAAATGTACCTACTAGGCACAGAAATAATCCAGTCACTTAAAAAGTAATGAAGCATACTGAAATTCTTCTGCAAATGCAGATGATAAACAAAAACAAAAACAAAAACAAACAAAAAAACCAGAAGCCCTTTGCTTTTGAACTACTTTACCCATTCCCAAGTAAAATGATCCCCCAATTGGATCTGGCCATTCCAGGAACTAGTCTATACTGTCTTGCTCAATTACTCATTTAAATCTTATGCTCCTATTTGTGTATATAAGACACTTTTGAGGAGTTAAACTTCTTTGATTCAATATTCAAACCAGTTAACAAACAACACTGACCTGAAAATATTGCAAGCAAAGAATATCCCTAGCAGGATACCTATTTCACGGTGTTTATGTAACATTTTGTTCATTCATTCATTTAACTTGCAGTTGTTGGCTTCTGGCCACGTGCCAAGGCACACAGAGACATGCTCCTGTGCCCGTGCAGATCTATTCTGCTGGGATGAAGACAGTCAAAATACAAACTCCCAATGCAAGAGGGGGACCAAATTATAGCAGAAATAGAACCAGATGATTTGGCTGAGAGTAAGTATAGGTGGAGTGAGGGCTACTAGATTATGAGGTCAGGAAGTGGGAGACTGAAGGGGTCACATTACCTGCATGACAAGAAACAGTATCAGCAATAAGGCCACAATGAGAAGAATGAGTGGCGGGGAGAATGGGAGATGAAGTCAGAGAGGTCAGTGAAGTCCAGATCATGTACAGCAAAGTCCAAACAACAGTAAACCTTAGAGTTTATCATAAGAGCAATGGGAAGCTCAGGGGGTTTTAAGCAAATGAATGTCATAATCTATTTTTTTCAAAAAATGACTCTGGAAGCTGAAGTTTGGCAGAGTTTGAGGGGCTATGTGAAGAGCAGCCAGGACAATTCTAGTGTCCATGGCAAGGGATGATGGTAGCTATGCAATGAAGAGAAGTAGATGAACACAGAATATATTTTGGAGTTACATCTGATAGGTCATAGAGATGGATTAGATGGGGGAGGGTGGTGAAGTCAGGGCGAAACTCAAGGCTTCCTTGGTGCCATTTACTGAATATGGGAAACACTGTGGGGGGAATATTTGTTGGGGGAGTTGAGGGAAAGTAGGGATAAATCAAGAGTCATTTGTGGTCATATTAACCTTAGAATGTCTATTAAAAATACAAGTATATACGGAAAAGAGGCAGTTGGATATAAAAATCTGGAGCTCGGGGCTCCTACTGGCTCAGTTGGTTAAGCATCTGACTCTTGATTTCGGCTCAGGTCATGATCTCACAGTTCGTGAGACCAAGCTCCACATCAGGCTCTGGGCTGACAGCGTGAAGTCTGCTTGGGATTCTCTCTCTCTCCTCTCTCTCTCTCTCTCTCTCTTCTCTCTCTCTCTCTCTCTCTCTCTCTCTCCTCCTCCTCCTCCTCCTCCTCCCCTGCTCACACTGTCTCAAAATAAATAAATGAATATATTTTTAAAAATTTGAAGCTCAATAGCAAGCTCAGGGTTGAATTTATAAATGTGATAGTCATCAGGATATTGTGATACTTAAAACTTTAAGAATGGATCCAAGGAGAATGTAGCTGGAATACAAGGCCTAGGATTCAGCCCTAGGACAACCCACCACTGAGAGTTTGAAAAGAAAGCCAGCCAGGAAAGACTAAGGTGGCACAGTCAGAGTTTGGAGGAAAACCATAGAACATGGCATCCTGGCAGGCACAAGTACACAGTGATCAATGGCAGAGTGCTCAACTCTATCAGATGCTGTGAAGACATCAAGAAAGATGAGTCCAGAAACATCATCATTATCTATTGTAAAAATGAATGACGTTGGTCACTCTAAACAGAGAGATTTCTGTGACTTCTGGGGCTGGAAATCTAGTTAGAGTCAACTGATGCAAAGAATGGGTACAAATATTGAGACAGTGCTTCTGGTTGCTATGAAGGGTAGAGAAAAATGGGACAGAACCTGGAGGGGGATAAGAAGTCAAGGGAAACACTAAAGTCAATATGAATGCTAAGTGAGACTGATCCAGTGGAAAGGGAGAAAATGATGATGTAGAAGAAAAATGTGTTTAATTGCAGGAGAAAGTCTTGGAACAAGTAAGAGCGGATGGTATTCAGAGCATAAGTAGAGGCATCATCCTTAGACAAGAATAGGAACTTTCCACCCATTATTATAGAAGAGAAGTCCAGAGTATAAAGTTTTTGGGTTAGATGATGAAGCATTATTTTGGGACTCACATTATTTTGGGACAGAGAGCACATACATATTATGGGATATGTATATCAATTATATAATGAACATGTATATAACCATCTTTATACACTTGATCTTAGCATGTATAAAGCAGTGTATATAGAGATTTAAAGGTTTATCATAGACATTGCTTTTGTCTGACTGAAAATTTGATTCATCAATTTCTTCCCCTTTTATATTGAGGATCTGTGATGTCCTAGTTTGGTCACTTTATAATGCTACCAAACAGAAAGCCAAACTCAAAATCTGTCTTCCTTTGTAGGTTTTATCCTGATTTCCTCTAGACCTTGAGGCTGCCCCTCATAATACAATCAGCACTCATTTATTCCATATTTGTTTCCTGTTTGTAAATATTGTTTCAAATAGAGACAAGGAAGGGGCCAAATATTTTATAGTAAGATATCATTGTCTTTCCCCCTGTGAAAAACCTAGTATTAGATATAAAGCAGGCACTTGAAGGCTTGCTGACCAATTTATCTTTTTAGAGTTGAATGACTAATAAAAAGTTTTATGTAGCAATTCCTTGGTTAACAGAATATGCATAATTCCTATGGCACCTGCTGAGTATTGCTGGGAGATGATGAAATTATTCATCAACTTTCTCCCTTACATGTTATTCAATTAGTTTGTCTGTGGCAAAGCCTAGAATATATATCAATCAAAAGAGTGAACTAAGTACAAGCTATCTTCCTATTAAGGTTTGCATCCACTATCTTAGCTTTGGTCTAAGAAAGTATTCAGGTGCAGGAAACTTTAAGGAGAATGCAATTGTAAGGATTGAGATTTATCTGGTGCTACTTGTTTTCTGTAGCATATTATGGATTTGAAATAATTTTGGTAATACCTTTAATCAAAAAAATATTAAGAGAATGCTCATCAGCAAAGCCTATTTTGCATTTTTAGGTCAAAGTTTTCTTCAGTGCAGACTGAAAGCTTAGAAGATTTTAAGTGCTGTATATGGATTTCTAGCTTGTTAAAATATCTGAAGCATGTTTAATTCCAAATTTAATTCCTACTTCTTAAGTCAATTACAGATATTTGTATATCATTATATTTAAATAAGAAGGAAAATATCACTCATATATACTTTTCTTTCAAGAAGTATCATCAGACAATATTAACCTTTAATTTTAACCAACAGGTTACCATGGAAAGTTAATAAATCAGCAATCAGAAAAGCATTTAACCAGAGGGCCCATATACCACATATGGAAGTCAATAGCATTCCAAGGAAGACAGTGATTACAGGTACCATAAAATTTTGTCACTCTATGAAGTAACTACTGACAGAATGAACTATTCCATTTTTCCACATTATATGCAAATTCACAAAGATAATATCTAATCAAATGAAACATATCAAGACACTTGGAATTTTACACTTTGTGAAAATCTATACCAAAAATACTAAGAAAGTACTTTCAGTAGAATCCCACAGCACTAGACAATACTAGTAGAGAGGATGCTTTAAAAGCATTTATTTCATAAAATATTTTAATTGAGTCATCTAATGAGTTTCATAAGATGCATGTGTATTAAAATATTTCTATTTTTCAGTACTTATATCTAACGATCTGATGATAACATAGCCACCAAGTCTACAGACAAGAAATATTAAGCCTTTTTAGCTATTATTATAGGTTTTTATTCATTTCTCACTAACCTACACAGATTTTTATACTGTTTTTACTCAAACCATAAATTAGTTTCTAACGTGATAAAATGGCAAAGTTCGTGTTGTCCATTGATAAAATAAATCCAGACAGTTTAGATTTATGTAAAAAGTAACCAATAAAGTACAATCCACTCATTCTTTTGTGGGTTTTTGGTGGGGGGAGGAACATATATTTGTAAGGAATTGTTGTTTTAAGTTGCTAGGAAAAAGAGATATGATCTTTCTCTAAAAGAAATTTCTCCCCATGGAGGCAATACACCTTAAAATGGAAGTTAATAAGCAATTAATAGCACAGACTTAACTAAAATATTGCAAATGTGATAGTATAATATCTTGGTAAATATGAGAATTTTGAAAGCCATGAAATTAAAGACTTTGATATGTGTAAGATCAATAGACATGACTTATCACTATTTAATATGGGCTTTAATTTTTAAATGCCATGTTCCAATGAAAAAGTTGTACTGCACAAGAAAACTGAAATTTCAATAAAGAATCAAGACAAAAGAAACAAACTTTATATTAAAGTACCTTTAAGAGGTTATACTTACGCAGCAACCTCCTCTTTTGACAATCCTTTGAAATTCACCTCCAGATAATGATCTATGTCATCTTTTTCTTTGATCAACTGAGACCTAAATGAAATGGAAAGAAATAATAAAGCACTGCTTTATCAAGTGGAAAAGCTCCCAAACATATAAAATGCCACCAGGAGAAGAGAAATACTCAAGGTATAATACTATATATAATAAATGTTCTACAATAGCTATAGACTTAGGTTGTTGATTAATAATTTCCAAATTTTCATTTTCTTGAATGGAAAGGGACAGGGAAGAATATTAACTCAGCGTGCAAACAAATAAAGCACCAGTACATTAAAAGAATCAGCATTCTTAAGTAAATGGAGTTTTCTCCTCCAAGCTTATAAGCTCTTCCATTTTACTCACATTGCTTCACACTGTAACTTTCCAATACAGAAGTCATATTCTGTCTCACACTGGATTTTGAACTAAGAACACCTATTTGATACAAATGTATAAAATTTATTTGTTCTAAACATCACCAACTGTGCACTGAAATGTTTGAGTGGTTTTTTTTATCACACATAAATTCAAATTATTTTTTAAAAAAGTGATTTTAAGAAGACTTTACTGAGAAATATATTACAGTTGTAGTGTATTTATTCTTCACACTCCCTTGCACCTTTAAAAACAAGCATACTACTAACATCCTGTAACAATGGAAGTACAGGCCTAAACAAGTATGTGTTTTTATTCAGAAGCTAATGTAAAATGTTAATACAAAACTATGCCTTAAATGGTGATGAAAAAAATGTTTTTTCTTCAATAAAATGAATACAAGAAATAGTTTTCTTTAAAAACTTTATTGTAGAGATGTGAGATTGGGCTGTGTTTGTGCTGGTGTTGAAAAGAAAATGAATCTCAAGCATTATAAAAGACAGGAAGAACAAGCTTTGTCAGACTTTGTAAATATTCCACATTATTCAAAAGTAAAATTGAAAATAAGAATATACATATACCCTGAATTATGCATGCATCAAAAAATCTGTTTTTCAAATTTTCTGAAAGGAAAATTTGATTTGCTATTATAAGGGAACTTTTATGTTAGTTTAGCTGTATGCATTTATTTTGGTCCAGGGACTTTGGTCTTTCCCAGAAATACTAAAGTATGGTCCTTCTCAAAAGAAAGTAGTTTCGTAATACTTTGATCCTTATGCCTTGCAGGAAGTGAAAAGTTGGCATATGAAATAAATAATCAAACCTATACAAATTATTTATATTGATAAATAATATTTGCATCACTATAACTCAATAAAGCCATAAATGGCAATTTCTAAGGAACAGTTTCTAAACACATTAATACTTAGGGCAAAATACATTGTTCTCTGTCCTTAAGTTTCTGTGTGGCAGCTCCAGGAGCTCAGCAGTCCTTCACGTGCAGCAGCATTTTCAGGCCCCAGGATCACTTCAGTTCCTAAATCTTGCCTGCCAACTTACCCCAGCAATAACACTGGGTACTCCTTCCTCCAAAACGGAAATCAGCACTCAGGACCTTTGGATTAGAAGCTATCCACCTTTCAGTCCTAAAGCCTCTGCTTTCAATTCTCCATCAACATCTTAAAAAGCAAATATATCTCCAATGTTTTATAGGACCATGATATAATTAGAACAGGAAATAAAACACTCAAATGAGCACTAGCTTGCTAAGCAAATAAATTCTTAATATTTGGATGAAGTTCATCAATCCTTTTGAAACAGCAGACCTGAATATTCTGAATATAACAATATACTTTTGTCTTTCAACAATTTTGTTTTCTGAGATGTGTTATTGACATTTCTTACTGCAATCAGTTCATTCTGTAGGAAAAGAAATGAAAACCAGGGTCACGTACCTTGGAATCGTGCTGGGGAAACATGGCAGCTTCTGTCTGGCTAAAGATGTAAGCTTTGGGTGTGTCATGGGCAGTGGGGGCAGGGTGGTCATTTTAGACTACAAAAAAAAAAAAACCAAAACACAAAAACAAAAACCAGAAACAGTATTTTAACGAATGAATCTTTCAAATAATCCTTTAAGACATAATTAGAGATCCACAGTCTGTCATCTTAGCTGAGAATGCCTCTGTGTGTAGAGCTATAGCTCTGTTATTCAGGAAGGATACTCACTAAGTGGATTCTGCAGGTGGCTTCTCATTATTTTCTTCTACTATGTGCCTTTTGGCCAATTTATTACTTGTCTGCATCTCTACCAACAATGGATAAGGAAAAAATCTGATAAATGAATTGAAGATTCAGACAATCAGGGGTTTTGGTAGGAGTTTTGTTAAGGGACATGGTTGCAATTAAAGAGTGAAGATTTTCAGGACAGCTATAGATTTCAAATGCTCATGCTTTGCTTTCCTGTTACAATCAATAATTGAAAATTGCTCATACTTTGCTGTTTTCTAAAAACTTTCTCACTCACAAATAAAGGCTTTAGAAGTGATGGATGCTAAGACTGATTCTCAACAAGGAGACAGCTTCCCCAAGAGGCACACAGCTACCATAGTGTAACAAATCACTTCAAAATATAGAGATCCAGAAAAGATTGTTTAAAACAACCATCAATTTATCATCTTTCACACTTTTTGTGGGTCAAGAATTAGGACAGGGTACAAGGGATGGCTTTTCTTTATGCCATGATGACTGGGGCCTCTTCTGAGAAGACTCAGAAGTTTAGGGGTAACTCAATGGTGGGGGGGGGTGGTCAGAAATCATCTGTGTCTCATCCCTTGTATCTGGTAATTAAAAGTATTAGCTGTGACCTTAACAGGCTATTTTCCACAACACTACATTTGGCCACCTCATAGGGCTTTGGCTTCCTCACAGCCTGGCAGCCTCAGGCTTCTCCCGCAGCAGCTCAGTGCTCCAAAGACAAGTATGCTGAAGAAGAGCCATGGAAACTATATCCACTTTCAGAGCTTGGCCTTGGAAGTCACATAGTACTGCTTCTACTGGGATAAAAGTCCTGTTCAGATTCAAGGCTAAAGAACATAGATTCACCTATTGATGGGAGAGTATCAACACCACATTGTATGAAGAGAATGTGGGATGGAGATATTGTTGTGGCCATCTTTGGGAGATGTAATGTGTCACAGTGGGTAAGGTAGCTGAGCAATAATGAAGGTGGGTCTATAAAATCAAGTTATCTAAAATTTACCCTCAATAGGAAGAAGTGTGGACATAATGTCTGTGGACGTAGAATGGAAAAACTGTCACATGCTGCAAGGGCTTTCAGATGCAAAAGAACACACATTTCTACTGTTAGAGAGGCATCTAAAAGGCCACAGCCTCTTGATTCCACCACCATGTCCACCAGTTGTGATGTCTATCCTAAGCCTCACCAAACAACTGAAAGGCTTATTTTAGGTTTTAAGTCACTTACTTCCAGCATTTACTACATGTGAGACCCAGGGTAAAGCACTATCAACCTGGGCCTTAAATATATTTAACAGATATTTATTGAGCTACTATTTGGTGCCAAGTACTGTTCAAGGTGCTAAAGATATAGCAGTGAACAAAAAAGATGAAAATCTCTGATCTCACAAAATTTACATTATAGGGGTGATGTGGGGGAAAACAGATAATACACAAACATACAAAATATATATAATGTCCGATGATGATAAGATCTACAGCAAAATATAAAGCAGGGACCTAGAAATTACCCAAGTGTTCACCAGTAGTGAAGGCATAAATAAGAGCAGAATGAGATAAAGTCAAAGACATTAATGAGAAATTTGGTAGTGTTCTGATGGTGTAGGATCTTGAAGATTACTATAAAAACTGACTTTTACTCTCATTAAGAATCTTTTGGAGATTTTGAGCATAGGGGTAATATGACCTGACTTGCACCTCGAAAGGATCAGTTTTGTTTCCTTTGAGCTTAGACTACAGGGGATGAAGGGCAGATAACACAGGCCAGCTGGGAGGCCAGTTGTTATGAAATCTGGGTGAAAGTTGATGGTTACTCAGGGAGAGGTGGAGGTGGAGAGATGTGGTCAGATCTGGGGTACAGCCAGCTGTGGACAGCCAAGGTACAATATTCCTCTAGTGCTACAAAGCCATGAGGGAGGGAGGTAGAAGAATAATAAGACTTGAGGGAAAGTTTTTGAAATAAATGAAAGATTATGAAAATAATTTTTTGCATAAAGAGAAAAGTATTTTTTTGTTAATTTTTTTAATGTTTATTTATTTTTGAGGGAGAGAGAGAGAGAGAGAGAGAGAGAGAGAGAGAGAGAGAGGCAGAGCGTGAGAAGGGGAGGGGCAGAGGGAGAGGGAGACACAGAATCTGAAGCAGGCCCCAGGCTCTGAGCTGTCCGCACAGAGTGTGATGTAGGGCTCGAACCCATGAAGCATGAGATCATGGACACTTAACCGATTGAACCACCCAGGTGCCCCGAGAGAAAATTTAATGCAGATCAGTGTCATGTTTTACATATGATGGAATCCTAGCATTACCCAGATTATCAGGGCATGGTATGATCCATGAAACAATGTCCACTTACTTTTAAATAGTTACAGCTTTAAAGCACACTGTCTGAACAGCAAATGTTATTTAGTCCTTTCCTACTTCATAACTTCATAATATAGTGACTTCTTTTGTAAATAAAACTAAAAAAAAACCCTACTCTTCTGATCAGATGTCATATTAACTAGTTGAGTTACTTGGATAACCAGAACTTACTAAATGACAACATTATGTAGAACATGTGGTAAGAGGTTAAGGCCAACATAAAGAATAATCTCACGGACAGGTTTGAAGGCATACCAAAGGCTTCCCCAAGCCCACCTCTGATGAGCCTATTTCAGAGAAGCTAAGAAGAGTCTATGTTCCACAGTCCTCTGATGTTACAGAGCAAATCTGGGCCATCTCAGCTCTTAACCCTCATCTGTCTATCCTTAATGGATTTCTAAAGGGACAGGAGAAAACAATGACTGTGTTTGTTTCAGTTGGGGCATTTCATCCTCTATGAATTAAGACAGTTCTGAGAGCCCCCACTTTGCTTGCCAAGGGCACTGGGGCAGGAGTGATTTCTACATAACTGCAAGGGCCCTTGAAGGGTTCATCAAGGAGTTTCAAAATGAGGAAATAGTACTTGTAATTCTCCAAGTACTAGAAAGATCCAGCTGCTTGTAGACAGAAAGAGGCACCAAACCCCAGAGTGCGATCCAGCCAACAAGGTATGTAAAAGCCACCCCTGTAAAGTTGGGCTGTCAGTATGTGATGTAAAATTTATCCTTTTTGATGTTTACTTGGGTTAGATAATTGTTGCTAGAAAATATAAGCATCTAATGAAATCAAATGCAAACGCCACACGTGGAGAGGAACATGTCTTCTTTGTCACACATATGAACTGCGATTCTTTTTTTTTTCAATATCTGAGTCGTTTCCTACCATTAATGTTTCAGCTGCCAGTTCCTTCATTTTGCTCTCCTCTGATCTGAGAACATTAGCAGCAGGAGCACCTTTACTCTTAAATTTAGTTTAATGTTAGTATTGCAAGCCCTGCTGGCAAGCCTCAAGGCACAGACTCTGAATGGGGGGTGGTCAGAGCTGAATGATAAAGTGGAAAAAAAAGTTATTAACTCAATGTTGGAAAAAATAGGCTCCAACCAAACTGTGTTGGAAAGTTTAAGCTCAGAGTTAGGGTGAAAGTTGAGCAGGCTCCCCCCCTGCCTTAAACCCCACACACGTACCTGGCTTATGCCTGCTGGGAAACGGGATGTTGTTTCTCACAATTGATTCATGGTCACATAAAGGTATTTTGTTCTACACAACAGGTAATGTGTGAACTGAATTTTATGGCACATAACATTTGATATGCATCAAATATTTAAAGGTTTCCTACAACAAATTTTTTTAATCTAAATAATCACCATCTCTTTTGTAAGTTCAGTCTTATTTATGCTGAATTTTGTTAAAGTAGGAAGTTGGTGCTTTCTAGCAAATAGAAGCAGCCAAGAGGAAAATAAATGAGAAAAAACGCAAGCATGCTTAGGGACCTGTCATTTTAGTCTGAAATTATATCTGTAAAGGAAGCCCTTTGCTCTTTGTTGATATGAGTTGTATCACTTTCCTGGTGTTGGACAGACAGTGTTCCCAGCTCCTAGGTGAGCTCCACCGAGCGGGACGAATGGTTCAGGGTGACTATCTGTGTTCAAGCAGAAATGGAACACATCCTAAACAATGCGCTGTATCAGGGCTCTCCTGGTTCAAGAGCACAGAGGAAATCACACAAGATGGGTGTGACTGCAGGAAGGGAATGGTTCCGATCCAGGCACATGGAGACAGAGAATGTGAGGCACCTCTCTGGCTGGTACCAAAACCAGCTTAGCTCCAGGAGCCGAGGGTGAAGCAGTGTGTGAGGAGGACCCAGAGGCAGCTCTCCCAGTACCAGCAAGTGGGCGGTGCTGCATGTGGCACCAAGGGTGCTGAGACAGAGATCAAAAGGCCGCCTGAAGCCATTCCACTGTTGGTATTCAGAAGAGATTTGGTGGGTTCTTTGATCTGCTGGTTGGCTCTTGTATCACGGTTTGGCCCCCACATGCAAAGACAAATGAGAATGGAGAAATACAGGATGAAAGGTTTAAGAGTGCTGGGTCAGGATGAACGTGTCCCATGGTGAGAGTTTAAATTTCTGCCCCCCAAGTAAAATTCTTCAAAGAGTAACCCTCCTCCTCCGGCCCAGAGATGCCCTCATCAGGAAACACAAAGAAAAGGGTAGGCCTAGCACTGAGTAGACAGAGGCTACTTGGGGAGTGAGGAGGTCTGAGGCCGACTACCATCTCTAGAATTCAATCACTTTGGGATGTGAGAAAGCCGACAGACCACAGCAAACAAATTTATTATTTGTCATCAAGAGAATTCAAAATAAATATGATTTTCCGATCACCAATAAAATCATTTGTAAGAATTAGAACTGTTCACGTTATCACCATAAGCTCTTTTTACTATAAAAGCTTAAAGAAAACTATGGAAAAAGTATCAATAATTCTGGTCCTGAAAAGGGTAAAAGAAAGTCACACAAAGAAGCTGAAAGAGTTGCTAAACGTCTATCCCTTGTATCATAATTTTTAAACACCTCTAGCACTCAGTGGTAGGTCATGAGTTAGGTCATTAAATAAAAAGAAATCAGACATTTTCTACCAACTGACATTTCTTGATGATGAAATCAAAATATAAAGTAGGAAAAGTGTTGAAGGCAGGCCATGTTTCAACCTCAGTTGACTTACATTCGGAGATTACTGCTGAAGGTCTCTCCAAGGTTTACAGACGTCAGTCTGAAAATTAGGAATAATGATAGCAAAGGAGAGAAGAAAAAAGTTACAAATCAGTTAACAGAATAACTCCTCTTCCTGTCCCAAATCATGGAATAAGAGTCACTCATACAAATAATACCAAGTACCTAATGTGTGTTTAAATGGACGTTTTAATACCCAAAATGTAGTCCTAGGGGAGAAACTAATAACTAATTCAATGAAATGCCAGTACATCTGAATTATGTATATGTATTAATATATTCCAATACAAATGTGACATTAGGGATAACAATTTGATCTCTCAAACTTATTAGACACTAAGTTATCTTTACTCAAACAGCGGGCACCTCAGTTCCCTTTCTGTTCCTACTTAGTCCTAAACGGGACTAGTAATTTATTCCTACACCGGTTTATTTTCCCACTGCCCTCAGAGGGTCAGGTGAACTGGGAAGCAGGAAAAGCGCCTCTCCTGGCTCCTACTTCTATCCACTTCTTGAGGCTAAATGGCGAGGGCCTCTGTTCACGAAGCTTGAGAAGGCGTCTACACACTGACGAAGGAAGGTCTGCTGGGGTCACGAAAGGGACTGCACTGCCTGGAAGAGCAGCCCGCCTCTCCTGGGAACTGTTAAAGTCCTGCCCCGAGCTTCGCCTCAGCCGTCACGAACCTCGGTGGGCTGGCCCCGTGGGGCAGTTCTGGTTTTCCGTTCCGCCGAAGTGTGATCCCCACCGGTGGCAGGTGCTGGGCGCCGGTGCTGCCTCCTCTTCCAGCAGTTGTTCGGAGACCTGGCACAGTCTGCGCGGAGAGAAGGGACGCGGGAGCGTCGCCCGGGATACTGAGGGGGTGGGGCCGGGCTGGTGGGGGCGGGATTAGGCTAAACAGGGTCTCGGGATTGGGGCAGTTCCAGATTCCTCGGGCACGGGGGCGGAGCCTGGTGGGGACAGAGCCTACGAAGGCTGAGCGGGACCTCCAGATCTAGCACGCTTTTCAAACAAGGCAGCTTTCAAAAGTTTGTGGCCGCTTTCAGAAATTAGTTCAACTGATCCAAGGGTCTCCAATTTGCCGCCTGGAGTCATTTCCTTCATGGCGCCTCATTCTTAATATTTTGCTACATTTCCCTGATCAATGGGAAAGCATTCAGCTTGGCATTCGTGACCCCCGTGACCTGATGCCACTTTAAGGAACTGGAAAAGTCATTCATTCCCTTCTTCCTCAGCCTTTGTTGTAACCAGAACCATTTTTGCCCTGCCATCCATGAATACCTTTTCCACTCCTGTCTCCAGCAAGATAGTCCAATTTTGAGTGTGGTGAGTGACAGACTCAAGATCTCCTGTTCATAGAATCTTCCTGCACCCTGTCTTATTATTACTTTTTAAATTCTTTAGCTGAAACTCAGGATTTTATATTTACATTGACTAAATGTCAGCCTATTAATCTCAGCCCATCATTCCATCCCGTCTCTCACATGTGTAAGTGCAAGGAAGTGAGCTTTCTTGCACATTCTCTCATATGTATATAGGGCAAGAGGGTGAGGATTGTTGCTTATTACTTCTCAAATACAAACGTGCTGGAAAGTGAGGCTTTTATTCAGTGCCTACTGTCACACACTGTAGGAGAGAGAGCCAGCAATATTGCTCACGCAAGTCATTCTATTAGCCATAAATTGATTCTATTTGGAGTACAAACATAACAACCATAACTACACATTTTATTCCGACATCTAATTTGCTGCACCAAATTATGAAATTATTTCCAGCATGTAAGTTTACATCATGCACTCAATTGATCACTCTGACTACCCGTAACTGGGCTCCACATGATCCCCCATGGCAGTAAGGCCTGCCCTATCCTCAAGAATTCATCTCCCAGTTTTCAACATCACCTTAACACGGCTCCACTGTCACTGGTGTGAATTCTTTTCCGGTCTTTACTGCCTTTTCTCCTTAGAGGTTTGTGAATTCCATGCACCTGCTTTTTCACATGAGACTCTCCTGGTTTGGTTTTCTAGGTGGCTTCTTCTTGCCTCTTTGGATATATTCCTCCTGCTTGCTGCGTTTTCACTGGCAGTTCGTTGACCAATTCTCTTTCTCTTTCTGCTTAGTATAATATTTCTTAGAGCTAGGGAATTCAGTTAGCTTTTTTTGCAAGGGATAGAAAACCTGACTCACACTGGGTTAAGCAAAAAAGGAACCTGATTATTTCACACAACCAAAGGATGCCAGCTCCAGGTACAACTTTACCTATAGAATCAGGGCCTTCTGTAAACTTTGAGGACTCTAGAACACCCCACCCTTCACCACACAGAATTAATCTCTCCTTCTTTCTACCTCTTCCTCTTAGACCAGTTCTACCATATGTGTTTCACTTTGCGTGGATCTTGGTTTATGTGAGTTAATCTCTCCTGAAAGATTCTGAGCTCTTTGAAAGCAGAGACCATTTTATTTTTCTCTGAATTCCCTGGGGAATTAGTATATACCATATGGGGATTAGTATATAGCATACGCTCAAAAATGTTTTTTGAATTAATCAAATGAATGACAGGATGGCTAGAAGCTTCTGGAGCTGATTCTTCCATTTGTAATTGTTCTTATTGCTTCCTCTCTCTTCCCCACCTAGAATTGGTGAGGTGGGAGGGGATGCAGTTACAGTTTGAATGCTAATACTGACTTAAGATCTAGAGTGCCCCCTTCTGATCTTTGCTCTGGAGAAAGGTTTTTAGGATGTCTCAGCGTGCAAAGAAGCAAATGATAATCCTCTAGGGGAAGCCAATATATCTTAACTACTCCCTACAATTGTTCTCAAAGTGTTTCTGATACCTCAATCATCATTTCAGTCATCTCCATTATCATGATCTTCCACGATGAAAATTACTCTGAATCATTTTTGTTTTACTGAACACATCTCCAAGGAACAACTGAAGAAAGAATATATGAGGTAAAGTTTTTGAGTTCTTTCATGTCTGAAAATGTGCTCATTTTACCCATGGTTATTTGGCAGGGTTGGACATTCTAGGTTAACAATCATTTCTCAGTTTAGAAGGTATTGATTTCCACCACACACCCCCCCCCCCACCCAGTATTCATTGTTAATGATAAGAAGCCTAGAGCCAATTTTCATTTTTTTGATGGGATTTTGTGATAAGATCCGTGTTTGCAGTGACATCCCCAAATCTCAGTGACCTAAAATGATGAAGTTTATCTCCTGATTACAATATGTAACCATCCCAGGTCAGCCTTGGGTTTTGTTCCATACTATGTTCAATAGCATAATCGTGCTAAGAGGATTATTACCCCCTGGAGCATTGCTGGTTTGTGGCAGCTGGAAGATGAGAGTAAATTGCACATTAGCTTTTAAAGCCTTCATCCAAATTATATTCATCATTTCCTCTCCTACTTGAAGTCACATGGCGATGCTCAGTTTTAAGGGAGCAGGTAACTTTGATCTTGCCATGTGTCTGAAAGAAGAACCAGATCTCTGCGAATGGTCATAATGAATATCGCACATCTGGTTTTTTTCCTTCAACTAAGACATTTTTTGGACTTTTGTATCCTTTCTGTTCTGACATTTCATGGAGTTCTCTAGTAGAACTTGTCAGCTGAGTACTCACATTCTTCCTCAGATTTAGATAATAATCTTCTATTTTTAAAAAATTATTTCATGTTCTCATTTTCTTTTTCTATGATTCTTGCTTATTAAACATCAACCTAGATTTGTCCTTTTTATCTCTGATTTTTATTTCATTTTTATTTTCTTTGCCTTTTTGGTTCTAAAATTTGGACATTTTGGACAGTATTATTTTTCAGTATTTTATTGATTTTTTTGTGAGATAAATCATATTTCTTAGTCTTTGATAGTTCTTGTTCTTTTATTCATCCTTTTGTATAAACTCTTTTATAGGCGTACTATCGTTTATGGATGTACAATTATTTCTGAATATATTAATTAGTTTTCTCTAAATTATTTTTTCCTCCAGAAAATTCTTTTCTTTTGTTAATGTTGACATATCTCTTTTACATAGTTATTGTTCTTTGTTTTTATATTAATTAATATTAGGTAATTAGCTGCTAATAACAGGAAAAAATATATAGAATTGGAATGATACTCCACAGTGTCAGATTCCCAGTTTCTTTGGCTTTGTAACTCCACTATATATGGATACCACTCCCAAGATCATTGATTGTCCACAATGGCTGCTTCCCAAGCATATGTGTGTATTTTCTCTGAAGGAAGGATGCACAGGGGAATAATGGCATGCATACTCATCCCAAGAGATGAACACATCTTTTGTGCTACATAGCACTGGCAAGGACTTCATCACAATGTCATCGTTAGTTTCAAAGGCAGCTGAAAATATGATCTTCATTTTGAGTAGCCATGTGATTTGCTAAAAGTCAAGATCCTATAACTGTGGAAAATAAGAAAGAGTGGATGATAGGGGACAATCAGCATCAATGCTAAAGACATCAGTTCTTATATAAGAAAGAAAGACTGGATTTCTGGTGTTGAGTTTCCTCTATTGTCTAAATGGGACTGTTCTCCAAGTTTCCTCCTTGGGTAAGAATTTTCAAAGCTCTGGGTAAGGTGGGCAAGTCCTGTCTTCTTGAGTTTCTTTTAGAGTGAAAACATGGGGAAGCTATCTGGCTGTGCCTGCTATGCCAGAAGACGTAGTCAGGCCTGAGGTACCAACATGCACACCTGGAGCCTAAACTTTCAACTGAAAGTTCATTGAAAGTCTTTATAGAAGAGTTTTGGTTTAAAGTATTCCTTCTTGCTCCTAGGAGTGAGGGTGTTAAATAGGGGTTTGAGGGGCGCCTGGGTGGCTCAGTCGGTTAAGCGTCCGACTTCGGCTCAGGTCACGATCTCACGGTCCATGAGTTCGAGTCGGGATCTGGGCTGATGGCTCACAGCTTGGAGCCTGCTTCCGATTCTGTGTCTCCCTCTCTCTCTGCCCCTCCCCCGTTCATGCTCTGTCTCTCTCTGTCTCATAAATAAATAAACGTTAAAAAAAATTAAAAAAAATAAATAAATAGGGGTTTGAGTGGTGAAATTTATCATATACAGACTATTTTTGCCCTTATTTTCAACCTCCCTTCTCATTTCTTGCTCTTCTTGCCCTGTAGATGCTGAACAATGACTCCAGGGTTTATGTTGAAGACTGTCCTTGGCTGCTCCAGTGCTATGGCTTTCTCTACCTGTTTCATCCTTTACCCCACTCCCTTCCACTTTGTATCTTAAGGTGGTTTTTTAAATCTCTCACCCATTGATAGCTAATACCCTATTTTCATCACTGTTATTAGTATTTTTTTTGTGGTACTTACACATTTTTATTTCACTGGGATCTTGGGAGGGAAGGGAGGTACATATATGTGCTTAGTTTGTTAGCATCTAAACATTTTTCAGGAATGGAATACTGAAATAAGACACAGGAAAAATTAAGGGGAAGAAAAGAAAGGAAGGGAAATTATAGAACAAAACTAGAAAATGCGATGAAAAGTTACAGGGAGACATTGATTAAATCATAATAGTCAAGTCACAAACCACCTGCCTTAAATTTGTAATAGATAAATTAATTAATATAATTATCTAAAATTTTGGATAGGGGTACCTGGGTGGCTCAGTCAGTTAAGCATCAGACTTGGGCTCAGGTCATGATCTTACAGCTCATGAATTCGAGCCCCATGTTGGGCTCTGTGCTGACAGCTCAGAGCCTGAAGCCTGCTTCGGATTCTGTGTCTCCTCCTCTCTGCCCCTCCCCTGTCATGCGCTCTCTCTCCTTCAAAAATAAATAGGCATTAAAAAATATAAGAAAATAAATACAATTTTGGATCAAATTAATTTATTTGTATGTAGGTTGGCTGTTACGCATTCTTCTTCCTAAAAATACATCTTGAGGAAATATCAAATTCCATTAGATACAATTCAGTGGGACAGTAGCAGGTATCCTTATACTTGTCTAATCAGGAGAGAATATGACTGAAGAGGGTCAATTTCAGGCTTCCACCTTAGAATTTGAATTTTGAGCAGCAAGACAAAGAACCCCAAAAGTTTTGGCATTTACTCCATACCAGCAGTGGCCTCCTGCCTAGATAATTCCTGCCAAGATATGGTTGTGGTTTCTGCTTCCTTAGTCTCAGAATCTGCATTGATTCCTACCAGTTCCCAAGCCCAGCTTTTCAGATCTCTGTCCATTTCCTTTTGTCTAAATGAAGTACAGCAAAATTCTGTTGCTTGGGATTAAATCCTAACTGACATAAATGTTGGCACCAGAGGCTGGATTGTGGGAAAAGGAACTTCAGGGAAGGGTTCTTACGATTGATCATCTATCTACATTAAGGTGAAAAGCAATGAAGCTCTGATTCTTGTCCTTACAAGGAAAGGTAGCAAACCATGACAACGTTGATGAAACAGCAATTATCAACCGAGATTACTTGTGAAAAATTTTCCATTGGGGAGAGTAAAAGTCTAACAGATCATGGAGCTACCACAACCAAAGATCATTGTGAAACAATGAGGAATCCAAGTATTTGCGGTTGAGTAGTTGCTTTTGGTGACACTGGATAATATAAGGAAGAGAGTGACAAACTAAAAATACTAAATCTCTGTTTTCAAAGCATGGGCTAACCGTGCTTTATATAACCATCCTGGCACAAAAAGTCAAGTGACTTAATCACAACAAGAGCTGATTCTATAGCCCAGGAAGATCTGTCATGTGAATGTCAGGGCATTCATCAGAAAAGAGTGCTGCTTTAACAATATAAATGGAGTTATTCAGGCATATTCAGAAGACATTGAGTAAGCGGAAGTCCAAAGCCCCTCTTACCTATCTTCCACTGAAGCGTCTTTGCAAAGATAAATAATCCACTTTATACTCCACTGGTCACACAGCTATTCTTCCCTTGCTTGAAGATACTGTTACTTTTTTGCCTGAGGTTGTTCCCTTGAAGAAAAAATACAATAATTTCTTTCTTACTCAGCACCTCATAATATTCACATCTGTAATTAGATTTAAATCTCATAGTGTCCTAGGGGACAAAAATGAAAAAATACAACTCTGAGATGACTCATGTGTACACATACACACACAAGCACAGACACACATGCGCGTGTGCACAGAATTTGCTAGTTTATGTCAGCCAAATTCCAGAAACATTGTTTTTCCTCCAGAATGGATTTTTAGGGCGTTTGAACAAAAAGTGGGGAATGTAATACCAGAATTTGAAATGTAATATCAGTATAAATTTGTCATGATGGGTAGATTTTTTAAAGACTTTAGATTCCATGTGTTATTTTAGGTGATTAGATACAGTTTATTTAATAGTTTCCTGGTTTAGTTAATGTATATCTGGCCAAATGGATAGTAATTTGTGTTGCAAAAAATTTGGTTTAAAGGCAGAAATTTAAAGTCTTTCAGAGATAGGATGCTAGGGTGCATATATCATATATGGCTCACCTTCTAACTATATTCCCTAAGAAAGTCTTAAAAATCTTCCCTTCACCAACAATTTGAGATCTAAAGAGGAAAATGCCAAACCTCTGTAAGTTCTCTACTAACTTATTTCCCTAGGTTAAAAGTGCTGGTGGGAAGTGTTATAATCGAAAAAAAGCACCATGACTTTAACAGAGATGCAATGTTCCCAAGGTAGAAGAGGTCAGTGGAATTATTAAATCTCAGTGGGAGACTAGGTACATTTGCCATAATATTCAGCCATGCCAATGTGTTCATTAGAATAGCCTGATCTACAGAGATCTGTGGCTATGATTAATTTGTCATGACATTGCTAGGAATCAAACTAATGGGTAACCTTTATACTTAGAACTTAATTTGTGTAAGAAGAAAAAAGATCCCCTAAACCTGATAAACAGAAACCTGGCTTGAGTTCCCATAATAGACAGTAGAGAGTACTGATTTTTCATTAAATGCCAAGATGAGAACCACAGCCCCTTGAATGAAAGCTATGTACCCTGGAGTCCAGACATTACACCCAAAGTGCACTTGAATCTTTCTCCTTTTTTTCTTTAAAGGTAACTATATTTATTCACTCAGGTAACTGTACTGGAAAAAAGAGTATACCCAAAACTTTCGGGTTGTTAGATACCATACACTAATTCTGAGTTAATGCTAATGCTAATTTTTAATCCATTATTAATAGATTTAAGGTAAATTAATTTTTTGGTTTTTTTAAGTCTAAAATAGGCCTAGTAAACTCTGGGCCCATCCTATGGTTATTTTTCTGATGGTAGGAATTTTTAGTGATCACCTGACCTTTAGAATAAAGGTTATTACGGTACAAGAGCATCAAGAGGAAGTTCTTGAGATTCTACCTTTATGCAGCAATTACAGTGGGTCAGATAATTGGAAAGATTCACCAGACTCTAGCAAGACTTACTCAAAAAGATTCCTCTGGGTAAAAGATACAGAGAAGCAGGGGCAAGAAAGCATAATGGGGGGCGCCTGGGTGGCTCAGCCGGCTAAGCGTCCAACTCTTGATTTTGGCTCAGGTCACGATCTCAGTTTGCGAGTTCAAGCCCCACATCATGCTTCGGATTCTCCTTCTCTCTCTGCTCCTCCCCAGGTCGCACTGTCTCCCTCAAAATAAATTAAAAACAAAAAGGTATAATGCAACTTCAGATTGGTCCTGACACCCATATACAACTTCTTTGGTTCTCCCTCATTTGCACGTGATGACCTTCATCTCTAGAACAAAAGTTTACCTGGGGATCTCTTATTTATTGTTGGATTTAAGTCTTAATATATACTTTATTTTTTCCCCAATCTATGTTAAGGAATAATTGAAAAATTACTGAAAAATATAACCGCATATATTTAAAATGTACAACATGATAATTTAATATATATACAAATTGTGAAATAATTACCAAGACCAAGGTAATTAACATATTCACCACCTTATAATGAACTCTTCTGGTATGTGTGTGCTGAGAACACTTAAGATTACTCCCAGCATCTTTCAAGTATACAATTTTTTTGTGGTCGCAAATGGCAAAATTTTATTCTTTTTTATGGCTAAATAATATTCCAGTGTGTGTGTGTGTGTGTGTGTGTGTGTGTGTGTGTGTGACATTTTCTTTATTCATTCATCCACTGGAGGGCATTAGATTGTTTCCATGCCTTGGCTATTGTGAATAATGCTGCAGTGGACATGGGAATGTAGGTATCTCTTTGAGATGAAGATTTTGTTTCTTCCCAACCCAGGAGTGAGATTGCTGGATTATGCAGTAACTCTGTTTTTAGTTTTTTTTATTTTTTTAATTTTTTTTTTATTTTTTAATATATGAAATTTACTGTCAAATTGGTTTCCATACAACACCCAGTGCTCATCCCAAAAGGTGCCCTCCTCAATACCCATCACCCACCCTGCCCTCCCTCCCACCCCCCATCAACCCTCAGTTTGTTCTCAGTTTTTAACAGTCTCTTATGCTTTGGCTCTCTCCCACTCTAACCTCTTTTTTTTTTTTTTTTCCTTCCCCTCCCCCATGGGTTTCTGTTACGTTTCTCAGGATCCACATAAGAGTGAAACCATATGGTATCTGTCTTTCTCTGTATGGCTTATTTCACTTAGCATCACACTCTCCAGTTCCATCCACGTTGCTACAAAAGGCCATATTTCATTTTTTCTCATTGCCACGTAGTATTCCATTGTGTATATAAACCACAATTTCTTTATCCATTCATCAGTTGATGGACATTTAGGCTCTTTCCATAATTTGGCTATTGTTGAGAGTGCTGCTATAAACATTGGGGTACAAGTGCCCCTATGCATCAGTACTCCTGTATCCCTTGGATAAATTCCTAGCAGTGCTATTGCTGGGTCATAGGGTAGGTCTATTTTTAATTTTCTGAGGAATGTTTTTAGTTTTTTGAGGAACCTCCACATTGTTTTCCATATTGGCTGTACCAGTTTACATTTCCACAACAGTGTACAAGGGTTTCTTTTCATCAAGGGGTCGTTAATGTTTATTTATTTTTGAGACAGAGAGAGAGCATGAACAGGGGAGGGGCAGAGAGAGAGGGAGACACAGAATCTGAAACAGGCTCCAGGCTCTGAGCTGTCAGCACAGAGCCTGACGCGGGGCTCGAACTCCCGGACTGTGAGATCATGAACTGAGCCGAAGTCGGACGCTTAACCGACCAAGCCACCCAGGCGCCCCATCAAGGGGTCGTTATACTCCACTGGTCACACAGCCAAAGCAGGCTATAAAGTAGGTATGGATTACCAATCTATATGTTTTGATAAACAATGTAGACAAACTAGTTCAGCGTGCATTCAGGGGAGTTTCAGACTTTAAACAGCATATTAAGTGTCACTACCTAGTATATTTCATTCATATCTTGGTCATGGGAGAATAAATGGAAAGTAATACTACATCTGCAAGGAACTTCACACATGGAAAACTTAGGAGTGAAAATTCTTTGCATATTCCTATTTGTTTCCTTGGGTTAGGTGGACAAAGTAGATGTACGTTTTGAAGAATAAAAGCTTAATCATTGTGCCGCTGTTCCTGATAGAGCTTTCTTGCTGGAGCAACCTGATAAGCAGCATATACTGCCTACTCCCATATTTTGATTCACAGAAAAACAAAACAAAACAGAAGTGATTTGCTTTTACTTAGCAAGAACAGAAGTACACTTTTATTTTCCACCTCAGTAATCTGTCAACTTTGGCTCTTTGCTGCAATTTAGTTCACAGGGACCTTAATTCTCTTACCATCTTGTAGAATATCAGGCTGGATTGCGACACTGATTGGTTGTTTAGCAGAAACTGGAGAGCAAGATATACCAGGTACTCTATACCCTCATACTATAAATGCATGGGAAAAGGGACAATATACATCTTATGAAAACACAGGAGTTTTCTCACATCAGTGAGGTTCTGGAGGGTTTAGATGGACAAACACTCCAATGTGAAGGCAATTTGTTGAAATTTGCCTACCCAATCAAAATGCTTATTTGCGTAACTTTGGATTTTAGAGGCTGATATGAATCCTGGCCTGTCATCACATCTGTAGCTGTTGTCTGCCTTGAGATAATAAAACACAGTTCTTGGTTTCTGGCCCCAGGATCTGTCCTCATATCTGCCCTTCCCAAGTCTTGTTCACAGCTTCACAATGATTTTGTGAACCTCTGAAATCCATTCCAATAAATTAATTTTTCTGAACTTAGCCAGAGTTGACTTTTATTACTTACAACTAAAGAATGTTAATTTACACAATCATTAAGGATGTAGTACAAATGAAGTAAAACTTAATTAAAAAAACACAAATTAGTAAGTGTTAATTATAGATATCAATTATTCACATTGAACATTTTATAACATTTAATTTCTGTAAAAAATTTTTTCAACATTTATTCATTTTTGAGAGACAGAGAGACAGAGCATGAGCAGGGAAGGGGCAGAAAGACAGGGAGACACAGAATCCCAAGCAGACTCCAGACTCTGAGCTGTCAGCACAAAGCCTGACGCAGTGCTCGAACCCAAGAACTGTGAGATGGTGAACTGTACTGAAGTCAGACGCTTAACTGACTGAGCTACCCAGGCACCCCTAACATTATACATTTTCTAAAGTCATAGTTGAAACTCTAAGATTCTATTAAGAAATTTCCTTTAAAGAGTGGGTGCCTGGGTGGCTCAGTTGGCTAAGTGTCCAACTCTCAGTTTCGGCTCAGGTCATGATCTCATGATTTCATGAGTTTGATCCCTACATGGGGCTCTGTGCTGATTAAGAGCCTGCTTGGGATCCTCTCTCTCTGCCCCTCCCCTGCTCATGTTGTCTCTGTTTCTCTCAAAATAAATAAATAAACTTAAAAAATAAAAAAAAAAAGAAATTGCATTAAAGATTATACGGAATTACATATATTTTTCTATTGTTACATCGAGATTTGATGAAATTAGTTTAAAAAATGGAGGCTAAAATATTCTATTTGATTTTTTGTTGTTATTGTTTTGTTTTTAAGTTTATTTACTTATTCTGAGAGAAAGAGAAAGTGTGTGTGGAAGTGGGGGAGGGGATAACAGAGAGGGAGGGAGAGAATCCTAAGCAGGCTCCACCCTATCAGCCCAGGGCCTGACTCAGGCTCAATTTCCCCAACTGTGAGATCATGACCTGAGCTGAAATCAAGAGTTGGGTGCTTAACTGATTGAGCCACTCAGGTGCCCCCAAAATATTCTATCTGTGTAGTCAAGTGATTATGTGCATTTTTTTTACCTGGCTGAAAATATAAAACATTTTTGAGGTTTTACTATTTCCTATTTGTAAAATAAATTAGGTGGAGAAATCTAGTCAATATTTATTGATCTTACATAAACAGTGCACTGAACTAAATATTCTAAGGTAAAATAAAAAGCCATTTGCTTATTGATGTTTGCAAGCAATAATTTTTATGCTGAATTTAGAGTTGAAAGCATTTTTATAGATTGTACCAATGTGTATAACACTCTTCTAATTGTCCTAAGTGTTTTGCAGTTAAAAGAACCTAGAAAAATAACTTTTAAGATTCAATCAAATATAATCAGCAAATAGTTTTTGAACTACACATTCTCAAATTGTTTGGCAAGATTCTGTAAAATGCAAGAGAGCTGGAAAAGGAGAAGCAACAGGCTGAAGGCATGATACTCAGTCATACTAATGTTAGGAAAGCACATTTTAAAATTAAGGGTATAGGAAATAATTGCCTGAAAATCATCAACATCTAAGAAGCTTGGAAAGCCTTTAGGATCCGGCTTGAAAATCTTTTACCTGTCTTGACATCTAATGTATATTATCTTGGTTTTAAATTCAGTTTTAATTGTTTTTTTTTCTCACTCACTGTGTGCAAACCACATTGTTTTTAATGCCAAAGTATACAGAGAACTTTCTTTTATAATGTCTTGTAAATATTAGTTGTTATTAAAACTTATTTCCCCATTTTTTTCAGTGTTTTTATACTCTGAATTCTGTTTGCTGCATTCTGTTTTCTCAGACGGCTAAATCTGCCAATTAAAAAAAGTGCCATTTGAATTTGAACATACTTTATATGCTTTTTGCTAATTTTACTCATTTTGTGCCTCCACACACTGGATAAAACTACAATGACAATGTTTTCTACAAGTGTAGGCAAATTTCAACAAAATAATATGCTTTAACAGTTGTCACATCTTTCAAAAGCTTAATTATGTGTGCATATCATAATAAAAATATATGTGTATATACATATCTGCTTATATGTATATAAATATCATTTTAAGATACTAAGAGGCATATCAATATTTTTCCAATTCAATTCAGAAGTGAAATTTCCCATTTTCCAAGGACAAAGATCTAACTGTATACACAAGGGGAATTCTAAATTCATGAACAAAACATATATTCTATATGTATCGAATATATGTAAGTATATTTTATATATAAGCATATTATATATTTACATATAGATTATATATTCTATAGAATATATATATTATATAGATGAGATCATGTGATCTCATGATCTTTTTACGTAGGGGCACCTGGGTGGCTCACTTGGTTGAATGTCTGACTCTTGATTTTGGCTCAAGTCATGATTTCATGGTTCGTGAGTTCAAGCCCCGTGTCAGGCTCTGTGCTGACAGCACAGATACTGCTTATGATTCTCTCTCTCCTCTCTCTTCCCCTCCTCTGCTCGTGCTTGCTCTCTTTCTCAAAATAAATAAATAAACATTAAAAAAAATGTTTAAGTAACATAGAGGACCACAAGGAAAAACAGAAAGTCAGTGAACCAAAAACATACCCAGGAAGAAAGCATTTTGAATATTATAAAAAAAAGTTTTAAAAATAATAACTTCAGTGGTTCTATGAACAATTTTAACAATATATATAAGCATATAAACATATTATATATTATATTGAATATAATAATATTTTTCAAAGATTGTTTTAAATAAGATGATAAATATCACATTTGGTAAAATTCTATAACTTCCAGTTCAGTCTCATACTAAAATAACTTTATTAAATAAAAGTATAAATAAAAGCTGAATTAGACATAACAAAAAAATATGGAGTAGCAGTCCTATGCACTAAATTTGAAAGTCTAAATCCATTCATCCATCCAACCAACCATTCATCTATCTATCCATCCATTCATCACTTCAGTAGGCCAGGTAGTCTGCTAGAGTAGGAATACAAAGATAAATCATGTTCTCAGTGAACTCACAGCCTAGGAATCAAGACAGACATGCAAAAGAGACAACTATTTCTTTGTTTTCAAGCTCTGTGACCCATCTGCACCTGCATCAGAAAGAACTGGACTGATGTCCTTTTCTTCTCAATCACTTAAGTCCTAGCCATCCCATTCTGGTCCCCAGGCTGTGCCTAATCCTCTCTGCTCCTGACTCATTCAGCCTCACATTCTGCACTCAGATCTAATTCTCCTCTAGTACTGACCTCAGGACACCCAGGCATTCACACCCCATGAGTTATGTTCCTTCAGCCAGTTTGCATAACCAATTATTCTAATGGGACCTGGTACAGCACAGACCATCATGGCCAACGTGCCTCCCTGGATCATCCAGTCCTACGGAAATCTACAGTACCACATGATAAGTGCTATAAAATAACATCACCTTGGGTGCCTTGAGGAGGGACTATGCAGCTTCCCAGGACTGAGTGGAAGTTTGACAGCTACAAAACACTTTATAGAGAATAATGTTTGAAATGTAATTTTGAGTCTCGAAAAATGAGTAGAGGTGTGCCAGGTATACAGAGAATACAATGGCAGAAAACCTTAGCTCTTTAGATTCACATGAATTCTAGAATATAGGGGCACAGAGGTGTGGAAGATGAAGTCATCCCCAAACAACATGGCAATATAAAAATCTGAGCTCCAACCAAGGCAATGAAAAACTGAGCACACAATAATATATTCATCAGTTTAGTATATTTGGGATTATAATTGGAACAGATATTGATTTTATAGTATTAGTTATAGTCAGGACAGGGAAAATTATGAATGTTCCTCAAGAAGAGTGAAATAAAGTAAAAAGGGCATCAGTTCTTTATGGGTGAAACTGGTTACTTACAGGAACATTCTACAAAGAACCTTGGTTGATCTGACTCCAAAGATTCTCTCCTAAATTATTATTTTAGCTTTCTTTCCTCTTATCCCATGCTTAACAATAATATGTATAATTTCCTTCTCTTTGTAGAGTTTCCTAAATGGACGGAAGTTGTGTTTTGGTTAACCAACTATGAATATTTAGGTTATCCTTGAAATTATATTCTCACTACAAATAAATTAATATATTCCCACTACAAATGCACTGGCATTTGGCTTATGTGTCAGCATGTGTCTTTAGTTATTTTGTGTTTACTAAGGTTGTTCACCACTTGATATGCTGTAGTCATGGTTCTGGATTTTCAAAACTGAGGAACAGGTCTTTGACTAGAGTAATCCATCCAGAAAGAGTCATCTTATGAAGGCCAGGTTAGTGACCATTGACTTCTCTTGGTAATTACCCCCATCTTGACCCTCTTTATTACAAAAGTAATTATGGTTCTATGTGATTTATTCAAAATTTTTAAGTAGGGCCACATGGGTGGCTCAGTTGGTTGAGTGTCTGACTCTTGATTTTGGCTCAAGTCATGATCTCATGGTTCGTGAGTTCGAGCCCCGTGTCAGGCTCTGCGCTGACAGCACAGATACTGCTTATGATTCTCTCTCTCCTCCTCTCTCTGCCCCTCCCCTGCTCATGCTTGCTGTCTCTCTTTCTCAAAATAAATAAACATTAAAAAATTTTTAAGTAACATAAGGGACCACAAGGGAAAATAGAAAGTCAGTGAACCAAAAACATACCCAGGAAGGAAGAATTTTGAATATTATAAAACAAAGTTTTAAGAATAACAATTTCAGAAGACCATGGGGGAAGGGAAGGGGGGAAAATAGTTAAAAACAGAGAGGGAGGGAGGCAAACCATAAGAGACTCTTAAATACAGAGAATAAACTGAGGGTGGATGGGGGTGTAGGGGACAGGGGAAAATGGGTGATGGGCATTGGGGAGGGCACTTGTTGGGATGAGCACTGGGTGTTGCATGTAAGCGATGAATGATGGGAATCACCCCAAAAACCAAGAGCACACTTTACACACTGTATGTTAGCCAATTTGACAATAAATTATATTAAAAAATAATAATTTCAGTGGCTCTTTGAACAATGTTAGCTGTAACATCCTTACATTTTTTCTAGGATAATCAGATAACTGAGAATATCTTATGCATCACAGTGGCCGTGAGAATGCACCTCAGAGACCACTGACTTGACTACAGGGTGTGTAATTAACCAAGGGTACCAGCTACTATGTTTTGAAATTTGTGGTTCCACACCTCCCAGAGATCATTCCCAGCCAATGACTGTGTGCAGAAGAAGTACTAAAGCAAACCCATTCTTGAGAGACACTGACTTCTCTGAAGGCCAACTTTGGCTTAAGGATTCCCTATTGTTTCCCCAAACCTTCTATCAGTCTAGGGTACTTCCACCAAACCTCTCTCTCTCTCCTTTATTTGAGATCAGAACTGCATCAGAGTCTGATGGCTCTCTTAGCCTTCTCTAGCTCCCTCCCTATTTTCTCTCAAAGAAGCATTTCTTCAAATAAAATCCTTGCATATTACCTACCTCATCTTTGCATCACCTTCTGAAGGACCCTGAACAACACTTCTAAAAATTTTGCTAAATTCTCTTCAACATTTTATGCCATGGTACAAAAGGTAAGAATTCCAACTGGGCTAATCCTCCCAGTGGGCAGAATATTGAATGGTATATCCTCTTGTCCACTTTACCCAGATGGAGGAAGTGTTTGAGGAAAGAGTCCATGCTGATATATGGGTATTATCTATTAGTTTTCCTGAAAGATCAGAGACATGGGAAAAGCAAGATTGCTGACATGGAAGTTTGGATAAGAGTTATATGGGTAGGAGCACCTGGGTGGCTCAGTCGGTTAAGCGATTTTTGGTTTCAGTTCAGGTCGTGATCTCACAGTTCATGGATTCAAGCCCTGTGATGGGCTACGCGCTGACAGTACAGAGCCTTCTTGGGATTCTCTCTCTCCTCCTCTCTCTGTGCACCCCCCTGCTCACTCACTCTCTGTCTCTCAAAAAATAAACATTAAAAAAAAAAGAGTCTGGATAGACTACTTTGAATAGACCCAGAGTAGATAAAAGAGTCTCTTAACAGTCAGGTAGACTTTCCTGCTCAGTGGAGGTAAATTTATTCTAGAGCTTACTCAATGGTTTATGAGCAACATGATCATATTGGTAGGAAAGGAAGGAACACATGGATAGGCACAGTAACGAGCATTTTCCCACCCCACAGATGACCTAGTTTTTGCTACTGCTGAGAGCCCATTTTGCAAGTAGCAATAAATAACCCCATGTTCCTGATTGGATACCATATTCTAGAAGGACCAGTCTACTAGCTAATAGCATGCTGGTTATACTATATCCCCTCCATCACAGAGGAGGCAGTATTTTGTCCTAACTAGAACAGACATGTATTCTGTATATATATTTGCCTTCCCTGTTGGCTATGCTTCTGACAGCATCACCACCTATGGACTTATAAATGCCTTATTTATGGCTACAATGCAAATGGCTTCTCGGGGATGAAACAAGGGAGTTTGTTGATACTCATGGTTTAACTGCTTTTACACATAATCTATTATCCATAAGATCCTGACCTTATAAAAGGAAACAAATGAAGACTTAGAGCTCCAGCTGACACACACTACTTTCTAAGTTTGGGATGTTGTGCTGTAGGATACAGTATGTACTCTGAAACAAGAATCAATGTATGGTGCTGTTTCCCAGAGCCAGGATACTTAGGTCCAAGAACACAGAGAATAGGGATGGTACTGCTTGGTACACCTAATATCCCATTTGCAAAACTTTACTTCTTAACAACACAACTCTAGGATGTACTGAGATACAGCTCCTTAGTACCAAAGGGAGAAATGATTCTACCAAGGGACACATTTTGTTTCCATTGAGTTAGAGTAGCTAAGACTGCTATCTGGTATTTTGGTTTCTTCATAATGGTTATAATATTGATTAGATGGTTGATCTTGCCTACCAAGAAAAAAGGAGAAATAAGGATGAAACCAAGGGGAGCCTTGGCGAGGATTGCCTTCCAGAACCTCTGTGTCTAATAGTTAAAGTTATTAGAAGACCCAACAATCTCAAATATTTGGAAACACCAAGGACTTGTATCCACTTGGAATGCATTTTTAAGTTATTCCAAGACATAAACTGATTAAATCGAAAAAAATAAAAGATAAAATAAAAAGAAAATGTACAGTGGAGAGGAAAATTGTATATACTTTTATATAATCGTGCATGACAAGTTGTAGAAATAAACAAACTTTCATCTACCTAAAATATTGACATGAAATCATACCAGAACTTGAGCATGATGGATATTACTGAACAATCTTGGATCTGTAACACGCAATATTTTTGGTTGACTCCTTTTGGGTATGGAATGACCATTACTTTCATTGTACAAATGAGAACTGTATTACGGAGGGTAGTAACTTTTCTTTTTAAAATATGTGTAAGTATAGGAATACTGGTGTACGTTGACAGTGGGCAGCCCGAATGGTAGGTCATAATGGGAATTTGTCATTCTGTTTTAGTCATTCTGCTTCTGAACCTTCTACTCATATTTTAGGAAACCTTGTAAGCTATAAGAAGTTCACTTCCGGGTACAGAAGCTCAGTATGCCAAAACATTACTTTCTGAGACTCCTTTGCAATGAGCGTACTGATACACTGCCAGTGTCAGCCAATTAGAGACATCTGCTTCAGACTTTGAACCACAAGTGACTCATGCAAACACATAACGATCATGCAGAAAATGGCAAGGCTGAGAGTAGTGATAGTGATTATGTTGTTTTCAGAGGCAGCACTGTCTAGAGCCCAGGGCCAACACTGATAGATTTAGAAGTCCAAGGTGGGGCATCTGTGCCCACAGAGTCTCCCTGGCACTAGTTACGAGGCAGGATTTGGAGTATTGTTCAAGGATTCATGTTTGGTCTCCACTCTGTGAATATTCTGTAAAAGATCAAATATGATTTTAACAAAATTTTGTCTGACTGTAATAGACAGAGCTAATTTTTGTAATTGAGACCTTTTTGCCATTGAGAATATGATTAATACTCCGTTTTGTGAATAGGTAATTTGAGAGCCTTTTGGCTCTTACTGCCCAAAGTAGCCTGTGTTGCCTTTATGTGCCTTCAAGATCAGCCCCAACCTGCTAGATACTGACCCTACAGTTTGAATAATTTGTTTCAGGCCTGGTTAGGATTAGCTCTGCCTCTAGAGCTTTGTGAAGCTACACACAGATGTGCACCATGTATTCAGTTCTTCCATATTGCTTCAGTTTTCCCAGCTAATAAGCAGCAGACCCGGTATTTATTTAGACTTTGTGACTCCAAAGTCCTTGCTCCTAATCATCACCTCCTACTGACTTTAGCTACATCTCACAGATGGGAATGGTCCCTTTGAAGGTGAGTGGCCTCCTCGAGACTCTTCCAAATCATGTCATTATATAGTCTCCATATAATCTGACAGACTACCACCTACTGACAATAGCATTCATGTTGATTAGCAAGCTATACTATTAAAACTTCTTCTAATATCATCCACATTAACTATCCTGCACCTTTCACTTCATCAATGTACCCCTCATATCTTAGCACTTGCCCTATATAAGTGTATCCTTTACTAACTTCCTCTCCCCAGAAAGAACAGAATTGTCCTGGCATCCTCTTCAGCCTGGGTCCCACCAATGGAATTACCACTCCTTCCACTTCCTTCCGTCTCAAACTCCTGGTATACTTTCTCAGGGCTCAGGTTGGTCCTCTATCAATCCATACAACTGGAATAATGTAACACTTTATAGTTCATCTAGAATTCCATGTCTTAACTTGGGTGATTAACAAAGGAACAATTAGAGAAAGCTCATTGAATTGGAAAAGGATAATGACTCCAGAATTCCTGACTCCAGACTTCATGGGCACTCCAGTAAGTGATTTTTCTATATTTTTTGCAGCCCCACATTTTCCTCTCTTCTGATTCCAGAATTGTTTTTGAAATGGCAGCTGTCTTTGTGAAAAGAAGAAACCTTTAAAGGTGCAGAAGGATATTTGATGAGGCTGTTTTAACTGAATAAAAGCTTACCACAAATACAATTTACTTACTTTATGCACTTAATTCTGTATGAAATTCATAGGTAGGAGGCATATTTTATAAAAGCAGAATCTTGCTGGGTTGATGAATCTTGCTGGTTTCCTAACAGAAAAAAATGGGTGTCTCACTTGAAATACATAAGCTTTGAAAATTCTCCAAATCATTTCTCCTTTTTTTAAACATTCAGATTGAAAGATGAGATGGAGACAGGAGTGCTGTTGATGATCAAATGAACGACCATTGCAAGCATTCTCAGTAGATAGAGCTCATCCTGAAAGTCATTAAACACATAAATGCTGGAAGAGAACATCAGTGTCATGTTTCATTGCTCCAACAACACATAGAAGGAAGAGTAAAGTATTTTTTAAAAACTTGATACCCAAATTGTTTATTTCAGCATTTCCATTTTACCCTTCATTACCTTTTGTTCCAGAGACAAAAAGCTGAAAATCATGATAGAAAATTGCAGATGTTTTCCAATAGCTCATTATTATAAATATGGATGAAATTCATAATAAAAATATTTTTCATTTTTTCTCCTGCTGGTGTAACCAAAACTATCCAAGCAGATGATTAGTTAATAAAGTAAAGAGCAATGTATACAGTCAGTTCATAGCAGGCTACAGGTACCAAGGAGGATGAATCAAAAGGTTTGAAAACAGTGACAGGAGGAGGTTGTCAAGTGAAACTCTGAGCTGTAAAAATCAACACTCATAAACAGACTAAGCATCCGTAAAAGTAGCCCATTGTGCAAAATGGCTTATGAGTGTTGCCTCTGAGAACTTGTGGCTGTAAAGACCTACTTGTGTTTTCTGAAAGTTGTGCTTATAATCAATTCCACCAAAATATAAGTTTCCCAGAAGAGAGAATGTCATGACTGATAAAAACAGCAGAAGGGTGTGCATGAGGAATAATTTGCCAAGTATCCAAAGCAGTCTCCAGAGAAGGTGGGTTGACTTCAATGGCCAGTTTCAGTTATCTAGCCAGAGACTTCCCTAGAGTAATGCAATATAGGTGGTCAAAGCCTGACAGACCCATCTTTTAAGGACATCTGATTCTTTTCTTATTCTGTGCTCAGGAATAGACTTTCTGATCGACATTTATTATCTACAGCGAAATGGGAAGTTATGTCTTAAGTTAACAGTCAGGATCTGTTGCTTTGTCAAATATAGATTCGAGCATAAACTGGCAAACTGATGCATAAACTAGTCTTTTAAGATTTTTGGTTTATGCAAATCAACTTCTACATCCTGATTATTTCTTGGCAAACTGGTAAGCATTTGTTTTTTGAATCTGTCAAGCTGTAAACTAGACACTGAGGTAGTGCTTCCACCAGACTGCCTTATGAAACTCTACAAAGACGCTGGCTTCAATATCTTTTTCTTGCCCCAATGAGTATTATAGCTATTCAATTGGTCTATGTTTCCAACCTGGAAAGACACAGGAGTCCAAATTAGGATGAAATTTACTACTGTAAACTTATACTCCAATCTTCATACAAAGAAGTATTATAAATTTAGGACTAAAATTATCACTGTAGAAACAAAACATTTTATAAGTACTATCATTTTCCTTCATAATCCTTTCAAAACAAGAAGGAATAAATAATTATAAGGTTTAAATCAGAGCTGGGAATTCTAAATAGTACATTTTACACTTGGCTATTCACCTTAGCAAACTAATATTAGAACAGAGTTTTGACTTTTTTTTTTAATTTTCAAGTGGGAATCTTATAATTCTTTCAGTTCTTTATCCCAATTATGAACTATCCACTTTTTATTCTTATATTACTCTAAATTTACCCAACAGCATTAGTTATGCTCTTGCATATCACTTCTAAGCGCTGAAAATATGTTAAATGAGTCTCCACTCCAGTGGTCATTTGGACATTTTATTGTAGGGGGAGTGAGACACAAGTAGTAAATGAGTAAACAAGGTGATTTTAGGGTTATGAAGTAAGATAAAACAGGATAATATAATTCATGAGTGCGTGTGTGTGTGTGTGTGTGTGTGTGTACGTGTGTTGGGGATGTTTGTTTAGAGTGGATTCTTAGAAAAGGCCTCCATGTAAAAGTGTCATTTGAGCTGAAATCGTGGAAGAGTCAGGCAGGGAGCTGGGGTGGGGTGGGGAGCATCATAGGTAGATGGAAAAGAACAGGCAAATCTCCAGAGGTGGGAGCAGAGTTGATATGTGGCTGTGTGGCAGACAGGCAACTCAGGTGCCTCCCTGTGACTACCTCTTTCTTGTGTTCACACCTTTGGATAATTCCTTTCTCTTGTGTGTATTATCTGTGACTTACTTCTAACCAATAAAATATGGCAAAAGTGTGAGAGGTCACTTCCATGATTATTTTTTGTAATATAAGATTTTATCTTGTCATCCAAGTCACTCCAGTCTCTCTCTCTGTCCCTCTCTCTCTCTGTTGTTGATTTTGAAAAAGTCACAGCCCGAAGAAACCAAATGCTCCCCAAAAAAACACACTAGTGAGAAAACAGATACCTCCTTAGTTGAGCCTTCAGATGAGAATTCAGCCCTGGACAGCCACTTGATTTCATTCTATGGGACGCTAAGCACAGTCTTAGAGTCCCAACCCATAGAAACTATGAGATAATAGATGTGTTATCCTAGGTTGTAAGTTTGTAATGATTTGTTACAAAGCATAGAAAACTAATACATAGCCTGACAGTTAGAATACACATTTGGCTGGAGGGTAACAATCCAAGGGGAGAGTGGGTACATATGAGGTGATGTAGAAGGGTGACTACATAGAACCTTTAGCCATGATAAGGAAATTAGATTTTATTACAAGCATGTTGCAAAATCATTGGAGAGATTTAAGCAAGAAAGTGGCATGATTTTTATGATGTGTTTAAACGTTTCCTGGCTACTTGTGAAAGATGGGCTATAGGAGGCCCAGAGTGGACAGGAAGACTTCTCAGTAGGCAGCTGCATTCATTAGACAAGGTGAGAGAATGAGGTGGCTCAGATTAGGGTAGAAGTGAAGTATGGTGAAAAAAAAGCCAGGAAAAATTTCAATGCAGCTACCAAATCCTAGACATTTGGATTTAGCAACTAGAAGGACAGTGATTTCTTTACTACAATGGAGTAATCTGAAAGAGGGTAAGTTGGGTTTCTAAGCTGGAACAGAGAGAGAGAAAATCCAGAGCATTGACATGTTAAATTAAGAGGTCTATGAGAGGGGCACCTGAGTGACTCAGTTGGTTGGCTCAGGTCATGATCTCATGGTTCGTGAGTTTGAGCCTCACATCAGGCTCACTGCTGTCAGCCTGTCAGTACAGAACCCACTTCGGATCATCTGTCCCCCTCCCCCTGCTTCTCCCCCACTTGCACTCTCCAAAAAATAAATAAATATTTTTAAAAATAGGTCCATGAGATATTCTAGAGGAAGAGGTCAGGGATGCTATTGAACAAACAGGTCTGGAACTCAGTATTAGTGATATATATTTGGAAGAAAATGAAATACTGATTGCAATTAAAATCAAGAATGGGACGAAAATCATCAAAGAAGGAAGTGTTAGCAGGCTATGTAATAAGAAAGGAATTAAATAAATACATAAACTTTCTGTTGACACTGAATAGAGAACTGTGCTTTGTCAACATTTATACCAGTAGGCTATTATCACTATGTTCCACAACGTTCATAAAATACATATTTAATGTGCACTTAGTATTTACTTGGAATTTTGAGAATGGGAGTAACATGATAAAGTAAAACCAAGGTTGGCTAAAGTTCTACTGCAGCCTTCTTTGTGGGGAGCTCCTACCTGGGGTGAGATTTCACATTTCCCTCTCACCCCTACCCTGTTTCTATTTGAGCCATTGATTCAGTCCCAGTGAACTGACTCTGCTCATCTACCTTCACTCTTTACTGGTTTTATGTGGTCTCTTTGCTTCTAGCCTTCCTGCCATTAGTCATGTTTGTTTAAATAGCAATATTAATTTAGTAGTTAAAAATGATTGCTTTCAAAATAAAATTACCTAACGGGATACATTTAAACTATACCCTCTCTTACACTAGTTGTAGTGATGTTAACCCATGACAGCAATGGATTATGGTTACAGAGTCAAATAAACTGATAATAATAAACTAACGTTATACAAAGGTGTGATTTGGTTAAAGGAAACAGAGATAATCCCCCACTAGGTTTTTACTGTAGGATTTCTCACTTCTCAAGAGTGACTTATCTTTCTTTCATGAGCCAAAAAATCCTGGAGCTTGCAAGTGCCTCAGGCAAGTGAGTTTGAAGGTCTTCCTCAAGACTGAATGAAAGATAATAATCAAAATCTAGGTCAAGATACTATTTATTCTATAGAGAATTGTTTAAGCTAATGCTTTAAATTTAAGTCAGAACACATTTTAATACATGATTCATACGATGCCTATCAGATATTCTTAATGACTGCACACATTGTAATCTCATTCGGACTGTTTTACTTTGAGGAATTTTCTAACATCAAGTAGTATAGCTATTAAATTATCATTACAAAGATATCAAACTTCCTTCATTGCATCTAACTATTTCTCAAGACACAGGTATGCAGTATGAGTCTGAAAGGTTTAGAAACTTCAATATAGTTTTCAGAGAGAGAATGAAAACAAAGGGTTTGTACAAAAAAGAGAGCGCGAGAGAGAATGAAACAGAATAGAAAAAGTGGAAAGGAAAAGGAATCTAGTCTGATCCATGACAAGAAAAATTTACTTTTGGAGAACCAGAAGGAAGCCATTGCTAGTTATCATCAGCAATAGCACAGGCCATAACCATAAAATAGAGGAAGTGAAAAAAATTTGAGAAGGATACAACAAAAATTTTTAAAGTGGTAAAAAATTGGTGGGGAATAAAAATAATTATCCATCATACATACTTTTCTTTGTTTTCTGAGAGAGAGAGAAGAGAGAGAGAGAGAGAGAGCAAGTGGGAAGGGGCAGAGAGAGGGAGATACAGAATCTTAAGCAGGCTCCATGCTTAGCACAGAGCCTTAGCACATGGGGCTTGATCTCACAACCATGAGATCATGACCTGAGCCAAAATCAAGAGTCTAATGCTTAACTGACTGTGCCCTGATTCACCACACATACTTTTCTATGGGAGAAATTAAGCTATATTGCATATGCTCTACATTTCAACAAAAGCATTCTAGTTTGTACTATATACCAAGTGAACACTGGCATTTAAGAGTATGTAAATGTAAGTGTATGTTAATGTAAACATTAAGTACTTTACTCTGAAAGTTTCCTCGTATTATCAATTCATTCATAGAGTTGGTTATGAATTCTGGTTCCATATGAAGAAGTATACATCATAGCATTAATGAGATTAGGATACAGTCAAAGTGAGTACCAAAAAATTCAGAGATAGCTAGCTGCCTTGTTAATATCAAGAAAACAAGAAAACAGATCAAAATTGCACTCTCTGGCTGAGGACTTCATATAACAACCGGACTATCTGGAAGAAAACAATAAAGTGTTAAAAGAGGTAGAAATAGCGTGTTTGAGTTCTATTAGAATAAGAGTTATCGGGGCGCCTGGGTGGCTCAGTCGGTTAAGCGTCCGACTTCAGCTCAGGTCACGATCTCACGGTCTGTGAGTTCGAGCCCCGCGTCGGGCTCTGGGCTGACGGCTCAGAGCCTGGAGCCTGCTTCCGATTCTGTGTCTCCCTCTCTCTCTGCCCCTCCCCCGTTCATGCTCTGTCTCAAAAATAAATAAATTTAAAAAAAAGTTAAAAAAAAAAAGAATAAGAGTTATCACTTGCATATTCTGAAGTCTACAGATGCTAAGGAGGTGGATTGGAGAACCAGGGCTCTGAACTGTGGGAGGAGGGAGTTATTTACAGTAAAGTTCACATACTCAGCAGTGAACTTGGAAGAGAAGGCCTCTTCTGATTAGTCCCTGAAAACAAGGAGAGTGAAGGATGGCAGTGGTAACTGGCTAGTGGTCTATAGGGAGGTCAGATCGCATGAAGGAGCAAAGGATTAATGACAGCAAGGCCAGGTTTTCTGATTCTGTTTTATGACCCCAAATTTCACTGAACTTCCAGTCAACTTTCTCATAAAATGATGACTAATGGTCACAAGGAGGTTAGATGGGTAAGAATTCTTAGTTGCTAATGAATTTCCACAACTGCCAGTGGCTCACTGGAAGTTTTCTAGGCAAATGGGAAATCATCCAGTCCGAATTACAATCGAAGGATTGAGGTCCAAAGAGATGAAATGATCATCCGGCCAAAAGTGAAGGCAGAATAACACAGGTCAACCAACTCTAAAAAAGTCAGGCCTTTCTCCAACACACTACAATAAAGGCACAGTGTCATCTCTCCTTCAGAGACAAGATGAATTACTGAAATTTACAAGTAAGCCCTGAACTTCCTTTTCAGCTAAAATGTCCAACTTTCCTCTGGCAAAATCAGAGTAAATCACAGAGAAATAATAGAACCCAAACGATTTAAGTTTCATCTCCTTTTATTTCCTCTTTGATTTCTTATGGAGTTGCAAATGAGCAATGAAAGGGCCAAAAGTAAGAAAGGAGAAAAAGAAAAGGATATAGAAAATCCACAAAGTGATTAGTCAGCCCCAACGTAGCTGAGGATTAATACTAACATATTTATTTGGTATAGATTAAAAGCCCTCACTACATTCTAAAATATCAAAGAACCCAAGTGAATCTGGACCTGGCAGAACAATTTCTCTGGAATATAATGACTTGCCAGTTTCTCCCAGAATCCATTGAAGCTTATTATACGAAACTGAGGCACTATTCCTCCTATCACTAAAGGTATAATTGTAACTGAGGGGCGCCTGGGTGGCGCAGTCGGTTAAGCGTCCGACTTCAGCCAGGTCACGATCTCGCGGTCCGTGAGTTCGAGCCCCGCGTCAGGCTCTGGGCTGATGGCTCGGAGCCTGGATCCTGTTTCCGATTCTGTGTCTCCCTCTCTCTCTGCCCCTCCCCCGTTCATGCTCTGTCTCTCTCTGTCCCAAAAATAAATAAAAAACGTTGAAAAAAAATTTTTAAAGGTATAATTGTAACTGAAAATATAAATGGACTACTGGTGAGACGTTCCTGAGCATCATTTGCTTGCCTTCCCATCTTCTGCACTGGACAAGGACAGGAAGGAAACAGAAGATCTTTAGATGGAGTAGAGGAAGAGAGTATTCCTTTGCACTTCTGAGCACGTGCACACATACAGCATGCTCCTGAGGAGTAATCAGGCAGTTTCTTTCTGAAGAGTTGTCATTCAACCCACACCAAACTATACAAATGTAAAAGGGTCAAAGTCCTGGAGAGAGTTTTCCTGAGGTGGCTAAGCTCACCTCCACCACCTTTCCTGGGCTCACAGCCTCATTTATGGTGTGCTAGAAAGCCTCTGTAGCCAGTGAGTCCATCCTCCTGGATTCTATTTTATCTCAGCTTCCCAATCCCAGATGATCCTAGTCCTTTGGTCTCTAAAACCATTTTTTTCTCATCCTTCCAGGTGACTGTTCCCTTGACCCACGCTCTACCCATAGTTATGTCATTTTCTCCCACCTTATTTCCCTTGCTAGTAGTGAGTAGGAGAAATTTTCTAAATTTGAGAGCAATGAACAGAGGGAGCTAAGGAAGAGGAAGACACCCCCATAGGGGTCTGGCCTAAAGGCAGAATATCTAAAAAATCACCCTACCTTCCTACAAAGGTGAATCTTCTGGTGGATCATCTCCTGTATCTTTGAGTGTGTCCTTCCTGACTGTTTTGGGTGCAGATTCTAGGAAGGATGGGCAGAATATAAGAGTAGAAAGTCAATTATTCCCCTCAGACAATCCATTTTTTGGGTGTCGCTGCATGAATTTAAGTTCTCTTTGTTGAAAACCTCTATGTGTCAGTTTATTAGGATGGTGTTGTATAAGTTGGTATCAACTCCATTAGCAAAAAGCAAGATACCAGATTTTATTTGCCTTGAAGATATGGTAAAGTTAAATACCCCTTATTCAGACCCCCTCGGGAACACGAGGTCAAAGACACCACTGTGTTTTTCAGGCTCCCAAGGGGAGGAGGTGCAAAGTGGAGGCTGAAATTCAGCCCATTTCCACTTGCCTTCTGTGGGCCCTAAACAGGGCTGCAATCCCTGAAGGGAGGATGACTTCTTTATAATTCCTTTCTCTTTTGGTAGTGCCTGAACCTGGGAAATTACTTTTCTTTATTTTTTTTCTCTCTAAAGGAGAAGCTAGGTTTGATCACTTAACAAGTGTACAGTGTATGGAAGGTGCAAGATTAGTAACTTAGTTCAGACATTAGGAGTAAAGAGGCTGAGTGAGATCAACAGCAAGGGTTTTAAAAAGTCCCTCATCACCTCAGTAGGAATAAACATGGAATGGATGCTCACTGTGAACCAGGCACCGCCCTGAGCACTTTTTCATGTCATATACCATAAGATATCTTCAACAACTTAATGAGAGAGCTGCCATTATTATTTCCTCTTTTAGAGGTGAGATCATGCAGCCACTGCATTTTACTCGAAGTTTGGTTGCCCAGTCTCAGAAGAGATTATATTTGTTTGTTTGTTTTTAAGACTAACACTGTAAAAAATAGTATCTTGCTGCCATGAAATGGTGGTACCATGGTGAGGATCAAAAAGTCATTTATTTTATGACAAGTTATGAAATAAATGACACTCTTGGATCTTTATGTTTTTCATAAGTGTCCCACCTTTACCTTGCCATTTTGTGCTTTTCTGGGGGGCACCTAAAGTGTACTGCATGTGCATATTTTAGACACCTTGAGTGCATATCAAACATAAAACACAACATGACAGTCTTAGAACAGAGATGCTTGCAGATCAGTTATCCATTATTACCTTTGCCCTTTTAATCCAAATTCCTTCTTCTAGTTCCATGCTGAGAAGTGTGGTACTTAAAAGATAACCTTACCTATCAAGTATTTATTATATTTATCTTTTCACTTCCATTCTTCTAGTTTAAAATAAATATTCTCACGTATTTTTTTTTCTTTCTAGGGTTGTGATAATTAATTTTATGTATCAACTTGATTAGGCCACAGTGCCCCCATATTTGGTCAGACACCAGTCTAGGCATTGCTGTGAAGGTATTTTTTTTAGGTGAGATTAATGTTTAAATCGGTAATCTTTGAGTAAAGAACATATGTGAGAAGACTGAAGTCCCTGGAGGAAGAAGGAATTCTGCCTCTGGTCTGCCTTAGGACTTGAGCTGCACCATCAACTCTTCCCTGGCTCTCCAGCCTTCTGGCCTGCCCTGTGGAATCCCCCACAATTGTAGGAGCCAAGAAATCTCCTTAAAATAAATCTATCTCTGTCCTTCTGTCTCTCCCTCTTTCTCTCTCTGTTTCTCTCTATATACATACACATACACACACACACACACACACACACACACACACACACACACCCTGGGGTTCTATTTCTCTAGAGAACACTGACTAACACAGGTTTTCAGCTCTGGCCTGGTATATATGCTGTCATGTTATTGCTTACTCTTGCTTTCATTAAGACGACCACTAAAATTCCAATGGAGGCCATGTCCACATTTCTTATAAGTTGTGTGAATATAAGCATCTCTTATTAATTGCTGTTGATTAGCCAAAAGGCAAATATTTAATTAAACCTTGCGAGATAATAAAATTGCACATGAATTATCTATCTAAGAGCACACAGGTCTGTACATTTCATTAAGATGGTTTAACTAATAATCATGTCTCTTACACCCAGTCTTTGTTTGAGCAGGATGATTGTTTTCTGGTTGTTTTTTTTTTTTTTTCCCTAAAGTTCCCTAGAGAGACACTGCTGTTTTTTCCTAAAGTCATGTTTGTTGATTTGTATTTACTTTGCTTCTTATCTATGTCCCATTAGAAGCTCTGCTGATCACATCACAGATGAACACTTTTGTTTATTATACTTGAAACTGTATACTCAAGAGAAATCATTGACCGGATTGAATGATAATGAATCCTCATAAGAGAAAAGATTTAGCTGGCAGTGAAAGCAGAACTCAGTCTTCCATTGGTCTTCTTACATATTTCTATTTCCTAGGGATTTCCTTGGTGTGAAAGAAATCCACAGAACAAGGGGGTAACTCTGATATTGGTTAAATAGGCTTTAAAAGTTCACTTCAAGTACAGACACAGACTTTTATTTGGTTACGTAAAGAAGCAGTAAAAATCTGAATATCTCCGATGTGCCTGACCAGGACTGAGCTGCCAGAACTTTAATACAGGGCCTGACAGATTGTTCCTAAAGGGACAAGGCAGGAAGCTTCCAGAGTAGTTGTCAAGGCCGAGCCACCAACCACGAAGGCCAAACCTTGTGAAAAAGAAAAATAAGGATACTTCTGCTCAAAAAATGCTGAAATTATGTCTTTCCCTTTTAAAATTATTTTTAAATGTTCATTTATTCTTTTTTTTTTTAATGTTCATTTATTCTTGAGAGAGAGAGAGGGAAGCAGAGAGAGGGAGAAACAGAATCCAAACCAGGCTCTAGGCCTCTGAGCCATCAGCACAGAGCCTGACATGGGGCTGGAACTCTTAAGAGATCCATGAGATCATGACCTGAGCTGAAGTCAGACCGTTAACTGACTGAGCCACCCAGGCATCCCCCCGCCTTTTTTTTCAATTAACTGTCCTTTCTTTTATAATGGTGACAGTTAATAATAGTATATGTGTATGTATTTTTAATGGTCTCACTTTGCAGTAAAAAGTTTGAAGCTCTATGTTGGATCTACTCAGTCTTTAAAAAATATTTCAAAATTTTCTGTCAGAAAATCCACATGCCTTCGGAAATGCTGGCCTACATACAAGTTTCTTGCTTCTGTTTCTTGCCACAGCCTCTGAATTCTAGTTACTCCTCTGATGTTGCAAGAGTGTATTTCTGTGCAACGGAGAACGCATGATTGTTTGTCATCTCTATGGTTCAGGGCGTTGATCTCTGTGACCAGATGGCAGTACTGAAGTGCTTGCCACAAAGTTGTTAAAGATGTGCTCCTTTAATGAAACGGAGCTGGGACAACTCAGGAAATGGCACACACATTTCCCTGGCACAGTGGCTGCTTCTCATCTAAATGAGACTGCTAGGAAAACCTAGACTATGCACTACTATAGATCGGCTGTAAGGGTTCTTTACACAAGGGCCAGCATCTAGGGCTCTGCAGAGTGAGGAGAATTAAACCACTAACTAGGCTGAAAAATACCCTGCTAAGGCTCTGAGGCATTAGTCTGGATAAGTACAGGCATAATCCACTTTGTTCACTCTCACAAGGAGTTACTTTATATTGTCATTCTCTAAATATGCATGTTGCTCCAATTGTATTAGTAATAAAGAAGCCTTCTTATATAAAGATAGCACAGAATATTTAAAATTATTTTGTGCATAGGATTCAAAGAATTGCCTATTAGAATAACGCTGAGGAGAAAAAGACCACCTAAAATTAAAATTGTTCTACTTACAAAATTTAAATGATTTAAAAAATCATTCACCACGATCAAGAGAAATTTATTCCTGGGTTGCAGAGTGGTTCAGTGTAGACAAGTCAATCAACCTGATACACCACATTAATAAAAGAAAGGAAAAGAACCATATGATCATTTCAATAGATGCATTTGACAAAGTACAACATCTATTCATGATCAAACCCTCAGCAAAGTAGGTTTAGAGGCATTTGTCTTTCTTGCACTGACTTCTTTTGCTTAGCATAATACTGTCTAGCTCCATCCATGTCCTTGCAAAAGGCAAGATTTTGTTCCTTTTTCCGGCTGAAAAATATTCCACTGTGTATATATCCCACCTCTTCTTTACCTTCATCATTCGAGGGACACTTGGGCTGTTTCCATAATTTGACTATTGTAGATAATGCTGCTGTAAACATCTGGGTGCATGTATCCCTTTGGATTAGTGTTTTTGTATTCTTTGGCTAGATACCTAGTAGTGCAATTGCTGGATCATAGGGTAGTTCTATTTTTAACTTTCTGAGGAACCTCCATACCCTTTTCTAATGTGACTGCACCAGTTTACATTCCCACCAGCAGCGCAAGAGTGTTTCCCTTTCTCCACATCCTCCCCAACACCTGTTGTTTCTTGTGTTGTTGGTTTTAGCCATTCTGACAGGTATGAGGTGGTATCTCATCATGGGGCCGATTTGTATTTCTCTGTTGATGAGTGATATTGAACATCTTTTTGTGTGTCTGTTAGCCATCTGTATGTCTTCTTTGGAAAAATGTCTGTTCATGTCTTATGCCCATTTCTTAACTGGATTATTTATTTGGGAGTATCGAGTTTGATACGGTCTTTATATATTTTAGATACTAATCCTTTATCAGATATGTCATTTTCAAATATATTTTCCCATTCCATAAGTTGTCTTTTAGTTTTGTTGATTGTTTCCTTCACCGTGAAGATTTTTATTTTGATGAAGTCCCAATAGTTTATGTGTGCTTTTGTTTCTTTTGCTGGAGGAAACATTTCTAGAAACAAGTTGTTACGACCAATGATAAAGGGGTTACTTCCTGTGTTCTCTTCTAGGATTTTTATTGTTTCAAGTCTCACATTTAGGTCTATAATCTATTTTAAATTTATTTTTGTTTATGGTGTAAGAAAGTGGTTCAATTTCATTCTTTTGCATGTTGCTGTCCAGTTTTCCCAACACCGTTTGTTGAAGACACTGTTTTTTTTCCATTGAATATTCTTTCCTGCTTTGTTGAAGATTAACTGACCATCTAGTTGTGGGTTACTTTCTGGGTTTTCTATTCTGTTTTATTGATCTATGTGTCTACTTTGGTGCCAGTACCATATTATTTTGATCACTACAGCTTTGTAATATACTTTAAGTCTGGAATTGTGATGCCTCCAGCTTTTCTTTTCTTTTACTAGGTTGCTGTGGCTATCCAGGGTCATTCGTGGTTCCATACAAATTTTAGGACTGTTTGTTTTAACTTTGTGAAAAATGCTATTGATATTTTGATGGAGATTGAATTAAATGTGTAGATTGCTTTGTGTAATATAGACACATTAACAATATTTGTTCTTCCAATCCATGAAAATGGAATGTCTTTCCATTTCTTTGTGTCATCTTCAATTTCTTTCATCAGTGTTTTATAGTTTTCAGAGTCTTTTCCCTCTTTGGTTAGGTTTATTCCTAGGTGTCTTATTGTTTTAATAAGAATGGGATTGATTCCTTAATTTCTCTTTCTGCTGCTTCATTATTGGTGTGTAGAACTGAAATAGATTTCTGTCTGTTAATTTTGTATCCTGCAACTAAATTTGTTTATCAGCTCTAGCAGTTTTCCAGTGGAGCCTTTTGGGTTTTATATAGAAAGTATCATGTCATCTGCAAATAGTGAAAGTTTTAATTCTCTAATCAGGATACTTTTTATTTCTTTTTGTTGTCTGATTGCTGCGGCTAGGACCACAAACTCAATACTCCCAAATAAATAATCCAGTTAAGAAATGGGCATAAGACATGAACAGACATTTTTCCAAAGAAGACATACAGATGGCTAACAGACACACAAAAAGATGTTCAATATCACTCATCAACAGAGAAATACAAATCGGCCCCATGATGAGATACCACCTCATACCTGTCAGAATGGCTAAAACCAACAACACAAGAAACAACAGGTGTTGGGGAGGATGTGGAGAAAGGGAAACACTCTTGCGCTGCTGGTGGGAATGTAAACTGGTGCAGTCACATTAGAAAAGGGTATGGAGGTTCCTCAGAAAGTTAAAAATAGAACTACCCTATGATCCAGCAATTGCACTACTAGGTATCTAGCCAAAGAATACAAAAACACTAATCCAAAGGGATACATGCACCCGGATGTTTACAGCAGCATTATCTACAATAGTCAAATTATGGAAACAGCCCAAGTGTCCCTCGAATGATGAAGGTAAAGAAGAGGTGGGATATATACACAGTGGAATATTTTTCAGCCGGAAAAAGGAACAAAATCTTGCCTTTTGCAAGGACATGGATGGAGCTAGACAGTATTATGCTAAGCAAAAGAAGTCAGAGAAAGACAAATATTATATGATTTCACTCATATGTGGAATTTAAGAAACAAAACAAATGAGTAAATGGGGTGGGGAAGAGAGAGGCAAACCAAGAAACAGACTCTTAACTATAGAGAACAAACTGATGGTTGGTGGGTAGGGGGAAGGTTAAATAGGTGATGGAGATTAAGAAATGCAATTTGTTGGGGCACCTGAGTGGCTCAGTCAGTTGAGTGTCTGACTTCGGCTCAGGTCATGATCTCATGGTTCGTGGGCTCGAGCCCTGCATCAGGCTCTGTGCGGACAGCTCAGAGCCTGGAGCCTGTTTCAGATTCTGTGTCTCCCTCTCTCTCTGCCCTTCCCCCACTCGCGCTTTGTCTCCCTCTGTCTCAAAAATAAATAACATTAAAAAAAAAAAAAAGAAGTGCAATTTGTTGTGGTGAGCATTGGGGGTTGAATGAAGTGTTGAATCACTATATTGTACCCCTGAAACTAATATTACACTGTACGTTAATTAGCTAGAATTTAAATAAAAACTTTTTAAAAATTACTGAAATTTTTAAAAAGCTACCAATTTTATAGGTGTGTTGTTCATACTGACTACCTCAGACTTACTTCACTAATTTACACTATACGATTAAAATGCATAACATAATATTTTTGTTGTCACCATTGTAACATCCTTGTGATTGACTCATCCATTCACTCATTCATTCATCTCTAAGTTTCTTTTATGGGCTAGGCAGTGTGCTGGGTACTGGGAACACATAATCGAAAGAGTGTAATCTAATAATTAATAAAATGTAGTAAGTTGTATGTCCAGAGCAAGCTCAGACAGCTGAGAGCTTATATTCATGGCCAGGCTGATAATCCACAAAAAGAAACCAACCCTAACCATTATCTTCTGTTTGCCCTTCTCTGCATCTGCATTAGGCACACACACCTTTGACTACTAAGATGATAGTTTCCATTCCTTTATTTCTTGCCTCCTCCAAAGCATGTTAAGTTTGAAATCCTGAGAAATTCTGGCTGATTTAAAACATGGAGCTTACTAGAGAAATCGTGATTTATTGGTACTGCTGAAACACGATTCATTGATTTAAGATCTGCAGAGAACCTGCTGCTAAAGTATCTGTTTCTTATCTGAAAAGGAAACTCAAAGCAACCATAGTTGTTGCAAATATACAAACATATAAATAGTGGCTTAGATGCAATTTTGGAGTGAAGGCTAGAGAGAGATGGATGCAAATGCTTGGGCAATTGCAACAGTGGGGTGAAGGCAGAGGAGAGCTGGTTTAAGCACAACCCTAAAACTGCTACTGGGACAGAGGACCAGAGAGTAAGCCTGAATGAAACCTGGGACCAGTTGAGAGCCTCTCAAGTTCAATGCAGAGATTTTAATTCCTGTGTGCCGTTATTTAGACTGAAAATGGAAACGTGCAACTGTGAGGCAGATCTCATCCATGCATAATTGAAAGACCCAAGGGTAAAACAGTGAGGCACAATGGATGACATCTGATAAAAAGAGAGCAAGGAAAGAGAAGAAGTTCAAAACAAGATACAAGACCCTGGGGACCACAGAGAAGAATACCTGACATAGGCCAAATAATCTCAAATAAAAATATCCAAATTACCAGACAATGCAAATATAAAGACAAATGCACGGAAGAGACATGAGGATTGGGTAGGAGAAAATGCTTAGAATATGAAACATTCAAGGGATGAGTCACTGGTGAGCGAAACTCTTATTCTAACAAAATGTAACCATAATAGTATTTATGTGGTATTCTCATATACATAGGAACTACACAGAATTAAACTAGCACAGGATTCATTGTTTTTAAAGAAGCCATATTCTAAATGACTATATGTTTATGTAAATAGAACAATGGGCCATATATATGCATAAAAAATTTTTAGCTTACTGGGGGAGCAGCGGTGTATGTGAATATGTGTGTATCTGTATAAAGGTGGCTTCTTACTTATTAAGGATAAATTCCATTTCATTAGAGAGATTTGCAGAAAAGTACTGTGACAAGTATTTTAAAAATAAACGTCACAAGTAAGTTGTGATAGGTATTTTAAGGACAAAAATGGCTGGCTGGGAGGCATGAACAGGTAATGCAATTGTCTTGCCCATTTTTCTTGCAAATTCACAGATCATTTTTTGAGTACCTATCATGGACCAGGCACAGTGTTAGACCCTCTGCACTATTCCATTTCATCCCCACAGGAGTTTCCTGAAAAGGCATTATTTTTCCCATTTTAGGATAAAGATTCTGAGGTTCAGAGAAATTAAGGCATATAATCTTATCTAAATATAAACAGGAACTCTCCCCATTGCACACTTCCTCCACTCCTTTAGGGGGATGAGAAGGTGAGGTTGACTCGAAAAGCCCTCACAATGCAACCTTTCTAAGTGCTTGGGCTTGACATTCTTCTTACTTGCTCACATGATGTGCATTTTCATTAAACAAACTGAATATTGCAAAAGTAAAGCTATGTTTATTTCCTTCTGTTAGAAAAAAAGAGGAGCCTTTAAGCTGCTTAATGATTCTGCAGATTCAGTGTTGCATTTAGGTCCATGTCTTGTCCACATCCTTATTCCTTGCAATGGGAAGAAAACTTAAAAAGGGTGTATCCCATACCAATGGGAACATGAGCTAGATGTAGGGAAACGACCCGTACCACATACCTTATGATTTCACCATATATGTTCTCACATTAACTAAGAAAATAGTAATGAGTCATCTAACTCCACTTAAAGTTGTCGAACTTAATAACCTTAAAAGGTTGTTATATAATCTTACACACCAGGCATTGAGAATTCGAAGAACAGTAAGTGACAGTTTCTGCCTTCCAGAAACTGTGTGTAAGCATGTACATATATGTACTTGTAAATATGTGTCAGGCAAGTGACAAATGCCTCATGGGACACATGGGCAGTAACAGGTATTGGAGAAGACAAAGGTCATTGAAGGCTTGGGCTTATTCAGCTTCTAACACATGCACCCCCAGTTTGTATCCATATATCAAAAGTTGCTACCTCTCTTCTTTTCTGATGATTTACAAATGACTTTGCTTTCAAGAATCATCAGATTCTGTAAGACTAAGGTGCTAAGATTCTGTGCTAAGGTACTATAGAAAACTGGTCTGACTCTTTCACAGATGTGGAAACTGAGGTTCATAGGAGCTAAGTAACTTCCTGAACATAACATGGACAGCTAATTTACTTAAAAATATCTCTGAGAGTACATACGTTACAATGAGGATCTTGAAAATAAACCTTTTAGTTGGAAATCAAGGCTGCCCCTAAACCAATTAGAAAACAGTGAACTAGGGAATCAGGCAACCATGGTTCTAGTATGATCATTTTTGCAGCCTGGAATGGATGGCTCAACCTCCCTGGTGGCTCACCTCACAGCTCTCCACTTGTGAAAGGAGGTACATTGAACTAATGATCTCTGTGGTCGTTTCTGGCAATGAGATACCAGGATTTAATGATTCTAAATTCATACTCAGTATCATTCTCTTTCAACTTCACAATCCCCTTTTTTCTGAGTCAATTTTTCCTTCTAGGTGTCCATGTCCCATGTATTTGCATTGCAAGTGGGAAGGCAAAAATCAGTGAAAATAACCCACTGTCTTTCCATTTTGCACAGGGTCTTTAAGCAAACTGGAGCAGGACTGAGGCAAGAATTGAGGTGTTTAAACATTCCCCTGTTGCTTCCTTTTCCCTAGCAAACATATCCCCACCAACTTTGCCTGATTCGTAGTCTATTTTGTTGGAACCTGACAATATCAAAGTTGTCTGGATATCTACTAATTTTCTTATCCCTTTTCCATCCCAGGTGACCTGTGCAAATTACTTCAGCTTCCTGAGGATGAAGTCCCCACACTGGGGTCTGAATTTGTAGAAGTCGTTCTAATGGTAGCAATTCCAGGTCAGGTAGAAAGGGAGCTATGGTAGTGTCTTCATCTTATGAAACATGATTTTTTTTCATTCCCAAAAGAAAATGAAGAATGAACTTTTTACACAGAATAATACACAGACCCTGCAATAAAGTAAAATCAAAGAAAGCTTTAATGCTCTCCCACCTTCTCTATGCCCAGTGAGAACCCAAAAACACATGAAAGCGTTTTGATTCCACTCTTGTAGACAGAGTGAAAAACAACTCCAGGGCCCTGGAGGGATGGAGTGGGTGTGGTTCTAGCAACCTGGAGAACTTCCAGGAACTGGGTTTGCTTTGTCTAGTCAGGAAAGAACAGACACCTCACCAGCTGAACCAGATGTCATGCTCCTTTAGGCTCCTTCTGAGAGAGAATCATGAAATACTTTCTTTTATGAGAGTGGATTCTTGCTCACAAGGTAAGCAACTAAGGCCTTCAGTGGCTGAGCTGCCCATGGTCAAGTGTTTTCCCTCACCGTTGGACTCCTACCAATACAAGGGAGGAGGAGAGACAAAGGGATTATAGCTTTTTTTCATAAAGACCGTTAAGCTTACTCTCTTTTCACCCAGTGTGGATGACAGCCTATCTCTCTTAAACTGAATGCCTTTTCTGCTTGAGAGATATATTATAAAGGTGAATGGTCTCTATTATGAATTGGTACACCACATATCATATTCATTTATGTATGCATTTGTGTATGTTTTACTTATGAATTGTTTTTATTATTTAAATACTCTTTTTATTTTAGAGAGGAGAGAAAGTATGCATGAGCTGGAGAGAGGGGGAGAGGGGGAGAGGGAGAGAGCGGGAGAGCAAAAGAGAGATAGAGAGAGACAGAGAGAGAGAGAGAGAGAGAGAGAGAGAGCAGGTTCCATGCCCAGCATGAAGCCTGATGTGGGGCTCGATCCCACGACACTGGGATCATGACCTGAGCTGAAATCAAGAGTTGGATGCTCAACTGACTGAGCCACCCAGATGCCCCTATTATTATTTTTTAATGTGGGCATCCAAGCCCAACCTCAGTAGTATAAATCAGAATAGGCAGGGCAGATCCAGGTATCTGTCAACATTCAATTATCTGTTTAAAAAGTGTCTTTAACATGAATAGACACTTTTCCAAAGAAGACATCCAGATGGCCAACCAACACATAAAAAAATGCTCAACATCACTTCCTCATCAGGGAAATACAAATCAAAACCACAGTGAGATACCACCTCACATCTGTCAGAATGGCTAACATTAACAACTCAGGCAACAACAGATGTTGGTGAGGATGCAGAGAAAGAGGAACCCTTTTATGCTGCTGGTGGGAATGCAAACTGGTGCAGCCACTCTGGAAAACAGTATGGACGTTCCTCAAAAAATTAAAAATAGAACTACCCTACGACCCAGCAATGGCACTACTAGGTATTTATCCAAGGGATACAGGTATGCTGTTTTAAAGGGGCACATGTACCCCAATGTTTACAGCAGCACTACCAACAAAAGCCAAAGTATGGAAAGAGCCCAAATGTCCATCGGTGGATGAATGGATAAAGAAGATGTGGTGTGTGTGTGTGTGTGTGTGTGTGTATATACACACACACACACACACACACACACACACACACACACACACAATGGAGTATTACTTGGCAATCAAAAAGAATGAAATCTTGTCATTTGCAACATGTGGATGGAACTGGAGGGTATTTTGCTAAGCAAAATTAGCCAGAGAAAGACAAATATCATATGACTTCACTCACATGAGGAATTTAAGATACAAAACAGATGAATATAAAGGTAGGGAAGCAAAAATAATATAAAAATAGGGAGGGGGACAAAACATAAGAGACTTAAATATAGAGAACAAACAGAGGGTTGCTGGAGGCGTTGTGGGGGAGGGGATGGGCTAAGTGGGTAAGGGGCATTAAGGAATCTACTCCAGAAATCATTGTTGCACTATATGCTAACTAACTTGGATGTAAATTTAAAAAATTAATTAATTAATTAATTTTTAAAAATGTCTTTAATTGATAGGTTTTATATTCATTTGGAGCTGTCAAATTTAAATGACTATGCATATGCTTACACTTTTGTTACTGGATTAGGTTATCTTTACTCCCTTATGTTTTTTTAAAACCCCTTTAAAAAGTTATGACTTCAGCCAATCACTAGGTATAAAAGATTGTCCATTGTTCGTCCACTAATGACCATTGGTAGATATTGGCTTTTAGGCCACCCTAGCTATAATAATTTTATATAGTTTTTAAAGCTTGTTAAGTGGATGCCAATTTCCAAAGTAAGGAGACAGTAAAGTTGTAAAACAGCAGATACATGTCTACAGCTCGTGGAGAGTCTACAGTGGTAGAAGCCCTTGGCCTCTGGTCCTATTCCACCGAAGCCCCTCCAGGCAAATACACCAGGTCTGAGAAGTCATCCTGGGGCCAAAGCAGCCAGGCCATATTGAAAAGATACTTCTGGTTAGAATTATCTAATAAATCATTTCCAAATTTACATATTGGGAGTTCAATCCGCAGTGGAAAGGAGGAAGCAGAGGAGATGAAGTGCAGTGGGTAGGAAGGAATGGGCATTTTAAGGGCAACTGAAAAAAGAAGGGGAAGATGGTCAGGTTTAAAAGACCACTATAAGAGTCCACTGATAAACTCTTGGATCTATGGAGTATCATTGATGAATATGTTATAATATTACATTGCAAAATGATACCAACATAAGAAATAATGACTTCCAAAGTTTAACTTTTTCTAAATAAATAAGATGCTGGAGTAAGATTAAAAGCTCATCTCATTTAAATGGGCAATAGTCTGCTGTAGAAATTCTGTAAATTAACAGAAAAAATATTCAGGAAAGGAGGAAAATTTACAAAAGTAACATATAACATCAACTGATAATAGTCCTATATTTACTTACTCATCGTGGATTAGACTTTATGGTATATCTGTTAGGCTTGAGGTTGCTTGGCAGTAGAAATTGCTGGAGTTCTTGATTCAGACAGACTAGGGTTGGCGCTCACTATGTATGTTACTCTGAGCAAGTTGTATATCTTCCCTGAGACTCAAATAATAATCACAAAATAGTAAGCCCTCAATAAGTAGCTGACTCCAGGTATGACTGGCTCCCTTCAATGTTTTGATTATCTGTCTGCCTACAATTTCCTTTCTCTTTGTCTTGTAACCTCCAATTCCTAAGCATATGACAGATTCTCTTGTCCTGTTCGTCATGTAGACCAGTGACCTATGACCATCTAACCTGACACTATGCTGGCAATGAAAGGGCAAGCATTATTAGAGAGGGACTCTTCCCAAAAGAAAAGGAAGGGCCGGGGCTACCAAGAACTTTTTTCCTTCTCTGTAGTAATGTGTGTGTGTATGTGTGTGTGCGCGCGCACGTGTGTGTGTGTGTGTGTGTGTGTGTGTGTGTGTCTTCAGGTAGAGGGGTGAGGTGGATTTTAGGAGTCCCAGAAAGGCTTCAAAAATTTTTTGGAAATTTGGCTTATAACTGTGGCTCCAGCTATAGCTTAATCTATACCTACCACTGGGATTTATAATATTGTAACTTACTGACTCGTTTATTTCTCAATTTTATAAAGATTAATTGAACACTTAGTGTATGCCAGACACAGTTACAGGCTTAAAAGTTGGAAGATTTAGTGGGGTAAAGGCCCACAGCCAACTATTTTTATAAACTGAGTTATGAAGCTAAGAGCCTGCATAGAGGATTTGGGGACGGAAGAAATACACTTGAAAGTTGAGTCTATTGCTTCATGTGAACCACCTCCAGGGGCCTGCATTTGAGCCGTAGGTAAAGAGGACTTGAAGCAAGAAGCTAAAGGAACAATTTTCATGTGACACCAGGACACATAGGCATATGGGGCTACTTTGGTGTTAATATGTGACCCAGGGTTAGAAATGAAAATATTACCTTCCTTACTGGACAGAATGGCCCTAAACCACTGAAGACCCCAGTGGCTGTGTTTCTAGTACTCTCAGGGAGTACTTAGTACTTTCAGTTTGGATACGAACATTGTCACAAAGGGCACCAGGAACGATGGTCCTAGTGAGGAGGTGTGCAGACACAATATAAATGAAAAGGCCACGGTTGAACAGTAGGACAGGATGCCTTATAGACTGTAACTTAGCTAACTTGTACTTATGCACATGTAAGGTATTTCCTAAGACTTAGGAATCACAGAGCGAGATTTTGCAAGAAGATGAGACAGTGTGTGAACATGTAGTCAAAGCTGGTGAGATTAGAGTCACTACTGTTAATCTGATAATCTGATGGTAATGCTTGGGGAGCTGTTTACGTCTAATTACAGACTCATTTGAATAGACATGTTGCCATTTGGAGAGTTCAAAAGAATCTAATTGGTCATTTCAACCATAGTACAATGTAGTTCAATCACATTGCTTGCCTAAAATCAAGTTATGACTTAATCTGCTTCTCTAGGAATCTGAGTACAAAGAGGAGGATTTTTGTCACTCTTATTGTTTGTTTTTCTTTTCTTTTCTTTTTTTTTTTTTAGCAGAGGACATTTCAAGGAGGGTTGTATCTACCTATACTAATAAATTATAAAGATTTGCCTAGGCTTAAAGTAGTAAATCATGTGGTGCATCTGGGAGAGGAGAAAGTTCATGAATAGACAAAGTTTAAAAATGCTAAAAGGCAGCTAGGAAAGCCTGGACAAACTTTCAAACTTTCAAATGTAGATCTGAGGAGGCAGAACCCGACACAACTTTCCTTGCCTCCTCTAAACTAAGCACACTTCCCTCTCACTTTTCTCAGATGGCCACTTCCTGCTACCCATCCTCATTAGCCCATCAAGCCTGGAGTACTGAAGATACAGCAACTGGTGTTGGAGGAGGGAGACTTGAGTCTAGGAACAGGAATCTCTGCCCTTTGGTCTTCTTCTATAGATTTGTTACAATGGACACAACCGGCCAGTCCTAGCCTTGTACTTCTTCAATAAGAGTCAGTATAATTTATAAAATATGTGTATACTCTACAAGAGAAACAAAATGCTAACTTGATAGAAATATATTTTCTAAATACGCTCCTTTTCATTATTAACTACTACTTCCCATGTACATGCAGGATACATGCAAAGCACTGTATCGTTGGTTTAAAAAGGCAATTTGGCTTTCACTATGTTAATCCAAATGTTTCAATTAGTTTAGTGCTTTCATAATTATGTATAATTCAGTTTGCATTTATGCATGAAATGTTTATTTCCATAATTGTAACAAGCACTTAAATTAATTACATTCTAACCTCTTGATTCTATGGGCCAACTGTTGAGTCTTTTTGTTAATACTTTAAAGTCATGCCTTTTCATTTTTGAATTCCTCCCTCCAACCCCCGTCTTTGATGTGTTGTTTCTTATCCTTGTTTGGAATTCTCTATAGAATATTCTCAGAATAATCTTGCAGTTTTCTTTTATGACTGAAACTTTGCATTTTAACAGTTGTCTGGAGATAGTTTCTTCCTTGTGAAATATCAGTTTTAATAACAGGAAAAGAAAAATGCCATAAATCCGCACTAACCACATAAAGCTGAAGTCTCTGAGAGACTGATTAACATGGAGACTCTATACAGGTTTTTCAATAATTAGAGGATGTGCTTGCACGGAGCCACGGCTGCTCTGGCCTTGAAGCCATTTCCCAGGGCAGCCGGCAATTATTACAGCCTGGAGTACATTTCTTATATTCGAGCCCTCTAGCTATTGAAGCTGTTTTTAAATAAAGGTCTCTTAATTTCACAAAAAGTTAACATCACCTTGGATGAACAACACTTTTCTGCTAATACCTTCGCTACTTAGTTGGGAGAGAGTCCTCAGAGGGAAGGCAATTAGAAGTTCCTAATTTGTTGTCCTTCCACCCATAAAAGGTTAAGAATATTCCAGTCTCTGATTACATGAACCAAGCAGAGGGCAGATCCAGTGTCCCGCAGTGCCCTAGCTAACTGCCTGCCCTATCAGCAAGTGCTGCTGAATGTTCTCTTCGGAGCACAGGACTGAGTTGGCAGCTTTATTGTGGGTTTGAGTGCTTGATTTTTTTTCTTTTTGTCTCAATGAATTATAGATAGCAAACATACTATGGAAAGGCTTGCCATTTATCCTTTGGGTACAGTGCTTAGTAAACTATCAGTATGCAGTAAATGCTAAATGTGAGCCATGATGATTTTAGAGAAAAAAAATCCATATGATAATTCATCACCTATGATGGCTGTGGTGTTCTACTTTCCGATGCTTAATTGCTTGTATGGTCTGGATGTAATAATGCAGCATTATAAACAATTATGAATAATGTAGCTCACTACAACGTATTATTTTATTTCAATGAGTGCTGATGAAATTTTGACTATGTGATAAAACTTGCACAAACATAAGGCTTACTGATGGGCTTACTAGTAAATAAGCAACTCATAGCATGAACGACAACAGAAAATTCATCTCTTCAGTCAAGGCATTTGATTGTCCTTCACCTATTCTTCCTCTTCTGCGAATTCAACCATTTAATTTGGTCAAATGGGCAAATTGAGTCCAGAACAAAAGTCTCTTTAAGCTGGAGTGGCTTAGGGGACAGGTCTTAATGATGGAAGGGAGAGGTAAAGAAGGAAGATGAAAGAAGACTGAAAAAGCTAAGCAAACCTAAATGTGCCCACCCCTTGGCAGTGCAGGGGACAATTTTGATACAAAACAATCATGACTTGGCCTCACGTTGAGCAAGTTGAAATGATTTGATAAAATATGGCCAGTTCCATTTGCCTCATCATGAGAATGTGGAAGACACTCAGAAGCATCAAGTTTTAGAAAATAATCCATTTCACGCTGCATCTAGCAGTGACTATCGATGCCATAAGCCCAACCTAACAAATACGTTTTAAGACCGATTTCTGACTCCAACTGCATTTTGCGTCTAACCTTAAATTTTGATTTCATTTTGCAATATTTCTGCTTGACAAACATTGTAGTAATATGCCATATAAAACATGTATCCTCAATGTGCTTGATGAGTAATTGTGATGCATATGTTCAAAAACAAAGTACAAATAACTCCATTTTGTGTATGCTACATTGATGGCTGAATGGCTTCTCTAAGAAATATGGGCTCATACTGCAGATTCCATTTGATCTTTGGGAAGTTAAATTTAACCTTTCTGTGTTTTAATTTCTATGTTTGTAAAATGGAAATAATATTAATTGCTCTGTTTTTTCCCCATAATTGTTAAGAGATTAAATACAGTATTGTGTATAATGTGTAAAAGATTCTACAAAAATAAGAAGTCATTGTTATATTCCTACAGGCAACACTTTGCATACACAAAACAAGTCAGAAGCCAATGTGAATAAAAGAAGGAAAAGGGAGAGAAAATGACACTGATTATAAATGGCTAACAATTTACTGTGTTGGTCTACATTTTTTATTCATTTTTCTCATGTACTAATCTTACAGCAAAATTCTTGAAGTGTTTTTGAAGTAAGTCTCAGAACTATGGCTCTTAATTCACAAGCTGACCAAAACAACAGCAGTTGCTGGAGAAATGTAATCCGTAATTAAAACTCTTGTCTTTGAGAACAACAGTCTGGGAGTCACCCTGGCCATCACATCCTGTATAAATATCAAACTTGAGTTATTGAGCAAAGTGGATTACTTACGTACAATTTAACAGCTGTAAAATACAAAGAAAAATGATTTGGGAGTATGGCCAGTTTAGTTTATTTCCCACTGTTGATTAAAACTGCTTTCACAGATTAACATGCTCTAGGTAGAACATAAGCTGTATATTAAACATCAAAATTCTCTCACATATAATCTTCCTGCTTTCTCCTTTTTAAAAGTATTGTCAACTAGGTAAACATTAAACTAATTGTGGGGCACCTGGGTGGCTCAGTCGGTTAAGCGTCTGACTTCAGCTCAGGTCATGAGCTCGCGGTTTGTGAGTTCGAGCCCCACGTTGGGCTCTGTGGTTACAGCTCGGAGCCTGGAGCCTGCTTCGGATTCTGTGTCTCCTTCTCTCTCTGCCCCTGCCCCACTTGTGCTCTGTCTCTCTCTATCAAAAATAAAAAAATGTAAAAAAAAATTTTTTAAACTAATTGTGAACTTGTGTGTGTGGTTAGTAGATGCAGAAATTTTAAAAGTTCATTAATAGCTACCAAATGGAAAACTCCTAAGGGAGGATATGGTCCTTACTTTTTACCTCACTGAGAAAGCTATTCAGTGTTTATAATTATTAGAGTGCAGGTCCTGTAAATATTTCATATTTGATAACATTTTCATGGGCACTTGGTAGCAACAGCTGCATGAGGGGGAAAGATAGAGTAGGGAAGATTTAAATAAGACAAAAATAGAATTTTGAATGAAGACACAATTCATATTACTTTTCTACAGTCAAATTCAGAGGCACCAGTAGTTTGAGGGGGACAAGGCAAACTCTCCACTATTCTGTCAGTTCTTGACTTCGGGCCTGATTAAGTGATCTCACATACCCCTGGACACATAATCTTGAACACCACTGCTTGAACCAGTAATTGATCCTGTCATTCTCTTCCTTTCAATCTTTCCAAGGCTTTGCACCACACCTGGAAGACCATCTCAAAACCTTGATCCTAATCCTGTGAGAAGCAGTCACCGAGACAGCCAACAAGCAGGGACTGTGTTTAGGGAAAATGCCTGTGTTAGAAAAAAATGGGGTGGAAGTTGGGTTAGACTGGGAACACATCAGACAGCCAGGCCATGCAAGCCTGACCCAGAGGGAAGGAGAGAAGAAAGGCAGTTTGAGTGCTGTGCGGTCTAAGCAAGGCCATTGGAGAGTGCTCAAGTTCAAACTGGTTGACAGAGGATGCCTGTGTCTTCTGGGAATTGGCCTGCTTGCTGCAGGATCACTGCCAAGGACATCACTGGCAGCAGAAAGCATGATTCAGCAGAAGTGCAGCGCTGGGTTTTAGAATGCAGCAGCTGGGGCCCTTGGTCAAGAGTATGCCCCAAATGGGGGTCTGCAACATGCATTCACAGTCCACTCTCAGGCCACATGGATCGACTTCTCCACTGATTCCGAAGGAAGCCCCTCTGGAGTTTCTGTGGCCTTTTCTTCCTGTGGGAGAACTCAAAATAGGTGGGTGAGTGGGGTGAAGTACAGCTCTCATCACTGCAGTTGGTCTTAGAGCTTTAACTGGGACTTATCTTCCTTCACCTCCACTATACATCTTAATTCCCTTTACACTCAGCTCTTCCCTCAGCAGGTCTCGGTAGTATTTCTGGATTGTCTAAACCCTTGAAAAATCGTATCCTTTTCACTCTAGGGTTGCAGCAAGTTTCCATCCTAAAGTTACAATGGGGAAAGGGAGAAGCAAGTGGCATCCAAGTAGACTACCTGGGTTTCACGTGAATTCACCTGCCTCTGTTGTGTAAACAGCGTTGCCTCCTCTCGCAGACCAGGGTCAATTACTCCTACAAGTATGGTGACTCTTCTCTTCACTAGCTGTTTTCTTAGAACGATGAGTCCAAAGTGTTCCGGTGACAGCCATAATATATAGTTCAATTCTGCGTCCTCTTGGGGACCAGGACTTCCTGCCCTGAAGAATCCAGAATTGTAGGAACAGGAAGCACAAAACCACCAGTGTATCATCAGGAATCATGGTTAAGCAGGACTAATCTGCTTCTATTCCTTGGTGCCCAGACCTACTTCTCCTTTCCTCATGGAAAATAGGATTTCTGATTAATTAAATACACTGCATCCTGGTGGATGGTATCCTGCTTTTCACAGTGTTTCCATTGAGCTGGCGCTCCAGTCGCATCTTTGTAAGTCGATTCCAGTGTTTTACAAGATCAGCTGCCTCTGGGTTGTAAGATATGTGATCATAATCCCATGATCTCAGATTCACTTCATTGTGAAGTTGGTCTCATGGTCAAATGCTATGCTACATAGGATTTTATGTCCATGGATCAGGCTCTCCATAAACCACCAAATAGCAATGCTGGCTAAGGCCCTGGGACAGGAAAGACAAACTCATACCTAGATTAGGTATCCATTCATATGAATTCCTGACCCCTCTAAGATGGATGTGGCTCAGCGTAGTTGACATGCAACTGAGTAACCAGTTGGTCTCCATGAGGAATAGTGCCACATTGAGGATCCAGCTTTGGTCTCTGTTGCTGGCAAAAAGGGACTTCAGAGTCAGCCATAGCCAGATCAGACTTGGTAAGTGGGAGTCCATGCTTTTGGGCCAGAAGTCACTTCCATCATATGACCATAGTACCATTACATGCCTAGGGTAGCTGATAATAAAGGCCAGCTAACATTGACTGGCCGAGTTATTTTATCTGCTTAGTCGTTCGGTGCCTCTTCCATGGTGGATGCTTTCTGATGGTCATTAATGTGTGGTACAAAAATCTTCATACTTTGTGTCTACTCTAATATGTCATTCCAAATACTTCTAAGGCAGAAATACTTTTTTCAGATCTTCCAGTCCTGCCTGTACTTGTGAGGTCTTTGAGGGATTAGTTTAGGCCAATGACCACTGCCCAGCTGTAGGTATATGTTCTCACTTTGAGTAACTATTCCTTCCAAACAAAATGTATGACCAAGTACACGTCTCACAGCTCAGCCACTTGGGAAGATTTTCACTCTCTCTGTCTTTCAGTGACATGCCTGACAGTAGCTGTAATGCAAATACCATCCATTTTTGGCTTGTACCACATACTGAAATGACCTAGGTGCAAGCTGGGGTCTCCTTAAGTGTTTGGCCAAATACTAATGAGAAACTCTGTGAGGTCTGGAAAAGAATAACAATGATGAGAAGTGTGCTTTGAAATGGACAGATATTCTAGAGACCACACAGGATAGAGACATATTGGAATTCCAACCCACAAAGTAGAGAAATCTTACTGAACAACTCCAGCATTCATTTAAGACTCCAACAAGGCCATACCTTAGGAGTCTGGCTTCTTTAGCTCTAGAATAAGGATTATTCTGTCATAACAAAACCTAAAACCAAGTCTTTGTAGGATCAAGGGGATCTTCCAGCAAATTAACTCATTGTCAGAATTAAACCCCAAAACTCAACACTTTTTCAAGGACTATAAGAAAATTCAGATTCTTGATAATGGAACATTCACAATACTTAGCATATAATAAAACACTGCTAGATAGGCAAAGAATCAGAAAAAGGAGACATAAATAATAGGAAAAAAAATCCAGTGATGATAAATATGTAGCAATAAGCAGAGAAGATCTTTAAAGCAGCTATTTTAAAATATGTTCAAGAATTTTAAGAAGAAATGACACGATGAATGCAGCATTCCAGTAGAAGAATAGAAGGTATAAAAATAATTGGAAATGCTAGAATTGAAAACTATATTAGAAATGATGAATTCACTGCATAGGACACTGCAAGAAAAAAGATCAATGAAATTGAAAATCAATTAAAAAGTAAAAGAAATTATCAAACTAAAACATAGAGAAGGAAAAAAATGTTAAAAAAAAGAAAAAGAACAAGGTCTTAAAAGACATGTGAGAATATGAAGAAGTCTAATATCTATGTATTTGAAATTCTAGAGACAGGAGAGAGAGGGACTGTGGTAGAAAATATATATGAAAAAAATCGCTGAAAAATTTTCAAATTCGATGAAAAATAATAATCACATTGGGGCACCAGGGTGGCTCAGTCGATTAAGTATCTGACTCTTGGTTTTAGCTCAGGTCATGATCTCATGGTTCATGAGTTTGAGCCCCACATCATGCTCAGAGCAGCTGAGGAGTCTGCTTAAGATTCTCTCTCTGCCTCTCCCCTACTTTACTCTCTCTCTCTCTCTCTCTCTCTCTCTCTCTCAAAATAAATAAACATTAAAAAAAATCCACAGATCCAAGGAGCACAAGCAGGCTGAATGCAAGGAAAGCTACACCTAGGCACATCATAGTCAAAATGCTGAAAACTTAAGAAAAAAAGGCAATCTTTAAAGCAGCAAGAGAAGACACATTACATATAGGGAGGCACCCAGGGGTGGGTGCCCGACCCAGGGCCTGATTAATGACCACTCCTCTCATAGCAATCATCACTCTTGTCCACCAGTGCTCACGGCAAGGCCCATTCTTTATACTGTGTTCTGTTGCTTCCTAGCTCTTCCTCACTCATGTGTCGTGATGTATAATGGTAAGAAGGACTGGTTAATTCTCATCAGAAACAGTGCAAACTAGAAAATAAGGTGAAGATAATACTGAAGTGCTGAAAAAAAAAAAAAAAAAAACAAAGACCTGTAAAAGTAGAATTCTAAACCCAGGAAAAAGATACAATGGAATACTAGTCAGTGATCAAAAAGAATGAAATCTTGCCATTTGCAACAATGTGGATGGAACTAGAATGTATTATGCTAAGTGAAATAAGTCAGTCAGAGAAAGACAGATATCACATGATTTCACTCATACGTGTAATTTAAAAAACACAACAGATGATCATAGGGGGAGGGAAGGAAAAATAAGATAAAAACAGTGAGGCAAACCATAAGAGACTCTTAAATACAGAGAACAAACTGAGGGTTGCTGGAGGGGTGTTGGGTGGGGGGATGGGCTAAATGGGTGATGGGCATTGAGGAGGGCACTTGTTGGGATGAGCACTGGGTGTTATATGTAAGTAATGAATCACTAGGTAGGTTTTACTCCAGAAACCAAAACTATACTGTATGTTAACTAACTTGAATTTAAATATATATATATATATATATATATACACACACACACATACATACATATATACATATACATATATATTCACATATTTTATATATTTTCACAAATTAAAAATACATACATATATATTTAAATATATATTCACACACATATATATATTTATTCACAAATGAAAAAAAAATAAAAATAAATATCTTTCAAGATAAAGACATTTTCAAATAAACCAAAGCTGAGACTTCTCAATGGCAGACTTGAATAAAATAAATGACAAAGACATTTCTCTGGATTGAAGAAAAATTATAATAGATGAAAACATGGATCTTCATGAATGAATGAAGAGCATGAGAAATATGAAGATAAAATAGAAAGGCTTTTTCTTGCATCTTAATTTCTTTAAAAAGATTTGACTTTAAAAAATAATAATATATGGTGAAGTAAGGTTTATAACATGAAGAAGTAGAATATATGACAATGACAGCACATTGTTGAGTGAGGAGTGAGGTAAATGGAAGTTACTATTACAATATATTTACATTATTCATGAAGTGACATGACACAACTGCAAGGTAGACTGAATTAAGTTAAGGATGCATATTGTAATCCTTAGAACAACCACTAGAAAAGCAAAAAAGGCCAGTAGATAAAATAAAAAAAGAAGGAGGGAAAGAAAGAAAGAAAGGAAGAAAGAAAGAAAGAAAGAAAGAAAAATGTGATTAATCCAAAAGAAGGCAGGAGATGAGGGAAAAAGGAACAGAGAGGAGATAGCAGCAAATAGCAAGGTAATAGGTTTAAACCCTAAATGCAAATGGCCTAAAAATTTCAATTAAAGGTGACTAAGATTGTCAGTTTGGATAAAAATCAAGACCTGACTATACGCAGTCTATAAGAAACTCATATGAAGTATAAAGACAAATTAAGTTAGAAGAGAATGGGATGACTCATAACAAGTAAACACTAATGATAAGAAAGCCTAAGAGGTTATATTAATATTTGACAATGAAGACTGTAAGGGAAGGTATATTACCAGAGACACAGGGGCATATTTCATAATGATCAAAGGGACAAATTGTTTGTTTGTTTTTTTAAAGAGTGATTCTAAGTGTGCATGTACCTGATAGCAGGATTTCAAAACGCATGAAGCAACAAGTAATAGAAATACAGGGGAAAAGAAAGAAAATCATAATTATCAGTAAGGTTCTATCACTCCTCTCTCAATAAGTGGTATAGCATGTAGATTAAAATATTTAGTAAGTTTATATAAAGCATGTGAATAATTCTATCAACTAAGTAAAACAATCCTCAGTTGTAGAACACTGCATGGAAAGACTATGGAATAGTCTTTTAATAGTCTTTTCCAAGTGCACATGGGACATTCACCAAGACAGACAATAAAACATACTGTAATTCAAAAAAAAAAACCCTGAAATTATACACAGTATGTTCTGTGATTATAATAGATTTAAATTAGACATCAATAACAAAAAGTATCTGAAAATTCCTCCACATATTTGTAAATTAAGCAAACACTTCCAAATGACCCATAGAACAAAGAAGAAATCACAAGGAAAAGTAGAAAATATTTTGATAATAAAAATACAACTTATCAAAATGTATGGGAGGTAGCTGAAGAGGTGCTTGGAGTGAAATTTATAGCTTTATATTCTTATTTTGTAAAACAAAAAAGCTTGAATCAATTAATCACTCCACTGTAAAAATCCAGAAAGAGTAAAATACATCCAAAGGAAGCAAAGAATAAAGATATGAGAAGAACGGCTGACAAAGAAAATAATAAGAAAAATTGTCTTTACTGCAGATGACCTAATCACACACAGTTGTACTTGGAAAATACCAAAGAATCTACCAAAAAAAAAAAAAAAAAAAACCCTGCTATAACTAATAACTGAATTTATTAGCAAGATCACAAGATAAAAGGTCAACACGTAAGTATCTATTATGTGTCTGTATACTAGCAATGAACAATCGAGAAATGAAATTTTAAAATACCATTTACATTATCATAAAAATGATTAGGGATAATTGCAGCAAACTATGTGGAAGATTGATTCCTACAATGGAAAGTAGAAAATATTCTTATAGAAATTTAAAAAGACTTAAATAAATTGAGAAATTATACCACGTTAATGGGGTGGAATATTCAACAGTATTATAATGTCAGTTTATCCCATACTGGTCTATCAAGTCAATGTACTTCCAGTCAAAATCCAAAAACTTTTTTCTAAGAAATTTACAAGCTCATTCTAAAAGTTATATGGGAAGGGAAAAGGAGGAAAATCCAAAAACCGATTTTAAAAAAGAATAACGTTGGAAAACCTATACTACCCAAATTCAACAATACAATAATACAATAACATTGGCAGTGTGATACTAGCTGAAGTATAAATATATAGACGAATGGAACAGAAAATATTGGCCAAAGATAGATCCAAACTTAGAAAGTCAATTGATTTTTTTTTAAGTTTATTTATTTATTTTGAGAGAGAGAGGGTGCAAGTGGGTAGGGGCAGAGACAGACAGACAGAGAATCCCAAGCAGCCTCAGCACTGTCAGCACAGAGCCCAACCAGGGGCTCAATCTTGCGAACTGCGAGACCATGACCTGAGCAGAAATCAAGAGTCGGACTCTCAACTGACTGAGCCACCCAGGCACCCTGTTCAATTGATAACATTGGGCCAAAGCAATTTAGTGGGAGAAATGAAAGTATTTCCAACAAATAATGCTGGCACAACCAGGTTCCATTTGGAAAATTATAAACTTAACTCATATCTTACACCACACATAGGAATTCAATCTAGATATATAATAAATGTGGGTGTAAAACTAAAACAAAAAGGTTTCAAGAAGAATTCTTAGAAAAATATCTTCATGATTTGAGAAGTAGGCAAAGATTTCTTAGGAAGCATGATCATAAAAGAAAATTATTAAGTAATTTGACTGTATCAAAATTTAAAATGTTTGCTCATCATAAAAACATCACTTAGAAAATGAAAAGGCAAGCCACAGAGTACAAGAAAATCTTTGTGATACACGTATCTGAAAATGGGCTTGAATCCAGAAGTAGAAACAATGCCTGCAAATCAATTATTAAAAAACAGTCAGCCCAGTTTAAAAATGGGCAAAAGTTTTAAACAGACATTTCACAAGGAAAAGATAAGAGCATCCAATAAACACATGAAAAAGTGAACATCATTACTCATCAAGGAAATGCAAATTAAAACCACATGAGATAAGACCACACTCTGACTAGAATGGGTAAAATGTAAAAAAGAAACTAATAACACTAAATATTCATGAGGATTTGGAGCAACTAGAATTCTTATACACTGATGATGGGAAGCATACAATTTCACAACTACTTAAAAAAATTTTTTTGTCTGTGTTATATAAAGCTAACCACCTATCCGATGATTCAGCAATTCCAACTGTCCATTTAGAAAGAGAAATGAAAACAAATGTCCACAAAAGATTTCTACAAAACTCTTCATGTTAGCTTTATTCATATTAACCCCAAACTGGCAACAATTCATATATCCTTCTGTTAGAGAACGGACAAATAATAGGATATTCATGCACTGGTACCATCGTCCCTGCTTATTCATCAGGGATATGCTCCAAGACCCCCAGTGGATGCCTGAAACCACAGATAATACTGAACTCTACATAAATGATGGTTTTTCCTACACATACATACCTATGGTAAAGTTTAATTTATAAGTTAGGCACAGTAAATGATTAACAACAACAATAATAAAATAGAACAATTATAACAACATACTCTAATAAACGTTATGTGAATGTGGTCTTTTTCTTAAAATATTTTATTGTACTGCACTCACCCTTCTTCTTCGTGATGATGTGTAATGATAAAATGCTTATGTGCTGAGATGAAGTGAAGTGAATGACAGGCATTGTGATGTAGCGTTAGGCTAGTATGGACCTTCTGAAGATACGTCAGATGGAGGAACATCTGCTTCTGGACCCTGGAGGACTTCAGGGAACTGAAACTATGGGAAACTAAGGGAAATCACAGATGAGGGAGAACTACCGTATACCAGTCAGTGATAAAAATGAATAAACTACTGAAGCACTCAATAACACAGATGATCTCAAAAGCATTATATGGAGCAAAAGATGAGGGACATGAAAGAGTGCTTACTATATAACTCCATTTATTTATTTTTTTAGACCTTTATTTATTTTTGAGAGAGAGAGCGTGAGCAGAGGAGGTGCAGAGAGAGAGGGAGACACAAAATCTGAAGCAGGCTCCAGACTCTGAGCTGTCAGCACAGAGCCCAATACGGGGCTTGAACCCACAGACTGGGGGATCATGACCTGAGCCAAAATTGGACACTTAACCAACTGAGCCACTCAGGAGCCCCTATAATTCCACTTATATGAAGTTCTACAGGCAAAGCCAAGTTATGGAGATAGAAATCAGAATACAGTGGTTTTCTCTGAAAGGGCAGGAACTGAGTGGTTATGGGTATGAGTGGACTTTCTGAGGAAACAGAAATTTTGCACATCTCCTTAAAGGTGTGACTTGTACACATGTATGCATTTGTTAAAATTCACTGAAAAGTGCAGGTCTGTGCATTTTAGTATACTTAGTATACTTAGTTTACTTAGTAAACGCATTTTAGTATATATAAACTTATGTCAATAAAATGAAAGTTTCACGAAAGCTAATTTGATATTTTATTCAGCCAGTAAAATAGCAAGGCTATTTTTTACAGGCATGAACAAGTAAGAATTTTGATTTATTGTGTTTTCGTATGAATTCAATGACATATTCTAGCTATTTTCCCCCTACTATATTTAGTGAGTTTCTTAGATAATTTATTTAGGCTATTTTTAAACTCCATTTGGCCCACCATCTGCAACCCTATAAATACGCGTTGACACGAAGTTGCTATTTCGTGATCACCAATGCATGATTGCAAATGTTTGTGCGTCTCTATTGACACCACTCTCCTTACTCTGATTCAGTTAGGTGGTGGATAGTTGATTTATACTGATGAAACACATGACAATATTTCCTCACTTAAAATTTTTTTTTTCTTTTTTGAGACGCCTGGGTGGCTCAGTCAGTTAATCATTGAACTCTTGACTTTGGCTCAGGTCATGATCTCATGGTTCGTGAGATCGAGCCCCATGTAGGGCTCTGTGCTAACAGTGTGAAGCCTGCTTGGGATTCTCTCTCTCCTCTCCCTCTGCTCCTTCCCTGCCCATGCTTTCTCTCTCAAAATAAATAAACATTTTTAAAAAGTTTTTCCCCCTTTTGTTTCACTTGCTTTCACTTTAAACTATTTGTTATCTAGACTTTATTATGTGAGCAAGACATTTTAAAACTACATATTTATTTGCTTACATTCTAAATTTTGAAGAGTTATAACCTACATAATGTGACTTTAACTCAAAGATCCTGAGAGATAATACATATATACCTTCTGTATCAGTGGCTTCTTGGTGCCTACAGATACATATGTATTTGCCTTATCAAAGAAACAAACCTGAAACAACACAGAAGCGATGACTGAATGAAAAGGAACATGGTTCAAGTACAAGTATATGCCAAGTGTTATTAGTTTTTATGTAAATTGGAAATATGTTTTATTTATTAATTTTGGAATGCTTTAATGGAGTAGCCACAAGACAACTACACACTCATCCAATCAGTAAAATTTCATCCTTGTATAAATTAGGAATCTATGCTCATAAATATATACTTCAGTAAATATGGTATGTCAGCATTCAAACTTGTTTTAAAGCATGGGGACATAACCCTAGAAGTTATGATATGACAGGGCACAGGATGAGTAGGGAGTTTTATTTAAAACAGCAAGACAGAGTTTACAGACACTAGGAACAAATGTATGCCTGAGGAACAGTATTTTCAAGAAGTTGAAAATAACTTTTGTCTTAAAATGTTGAATACATTATTTAAGAAAAGTCACTATTTAAATTGTCCAAAAGCTTGAGCAAATGTTCTCATCTAGAAAATCATTTGGACAATGTTAAAATGAGCCTATGAATTTAACGTTTTAGTTCCTTCTCTCTGTCTCAAATCTGTTGATGAAATAGGTTCCAAGTGGAAGAAAAAAATTTTCAAAACCAAAAGCATTTTGCCTTATATACTTAGCTCTTCTGTATAGTACAGTGATATCAATGTCCGATAAGTGCTCAGACAACTGGCTTTTCAATTCTTTCTGCATGTTGGACTATTCTAGGTGGTTTAGAAAAATACCAATGTCTAGGTCCCATCACCAATGATTCAAATTTAATTGGTAGGAGTTGTGGTCTGGCCATTAGAGCTTTCTAAATAAAGCCTTGTAGGTGATTTTCATACGCAGCAAAAATTAAGAAGTACTGCTATAGAAAATAAGTGGTAAATGTTCACAGAAGGGGGATTTCTCTGTATTGGAATTCTGGGCTTAACAGAATAGGCTTAATGGAAAATGTGACAATTAATTGTAATGAACAGGGTTCAGCTGCAGAAAACAGGAACTGCTCTACCAAGTTTAAGCAGAAATGAATTTATCTTGAAATATTAAATGCCCTACAGCTCACTGGGAAGGCTGGGGGAATAGATGGTAAATCGAGCTTTTAGAAACAACTTTGGGCACCTCATTTCAGAACTGAGCCATTCAAGGAGTTGTTACCAAATCACAAAGCTATTTCTACATGGCCAATCCCCCAAACAGGCCTCCACTCCTAGGATGAGGACAGCAGCCTCAGGAAATGCGCATGATTAGGAAATCACCACAGAACACCTAGATGCAGCAGGTTGTTTGGAGAAAAGCAGAGGTTTCTCTTGGCAGAGTTTCTTGAGGGGACCCAGGTGGCTGAGAAGTAATGTGGTAGGTGCCCACTAGGAATAAAGGCAGCAAAAATATCATGGCAAAGGTACAGAGAGGTAAGAGAGCATGGGATATGGACAGGATTTGTAAGTAATTGGTTATCACAGGAGTATAAGGTGAAAATGGTAGAGTGGCAAGAAATGAAAAAAGAAAGGATTGATACATGTGGTAGAGGTAGAGAATTTGTGTGATCCTGTTTGATTTGTAAATTTAAAAATTTTGAAACTTAGTGGGATTGCAAAAGGCAGCACAGTGCTCTAGTCAAGAGCAGTCTCTGGAGGTAGAGTCCCTGATTTGGATATCAGTGCCATCACTTGCTACCTTTGTGATCTTGGGCACGTTACTTAGCCTCTTGGTGAGAATAAACGTATGTAAATGCTTAGAGTAATGCACATTACATATACTCTAAAAAGCATTTGTTTGATGATGATGGTAATGATGATGGTGATGGTGATGATGAATAGTAAAGAATGAGAGATGACCTCTCAGCATTAAAGCTCAAGTTGTGGGTCATCTACTCCCTCTAGAACACCTTCTCCATCACAGAAAGATGTGATTTTTTGTTGAGAAACACTACATGGAAATGAAAAGAAGCAAAGGATCACATGCTTTTGCAAGAGTCCAGGTAGGAGACAGATGATGAAGATCTGAACTAAGGCAGCAGCAGAGACGAAGACACAGAATATAGAGACAGTTACGAGGTAAAATTGATAGGATCTGGATCTGGTAACTGACTGACTTTAAAGAGAGAAAGATATCAAAAACTTATTTTGAAGACAATTGGGTAAGTGTTTGTGCCATTAACTGAGATGTGAAATACAGGTAGAGGAGCAGGCTGAGAAATGGGGTGGGCAGAAAAAAAAGAACACATGCTCATCTTGGGCTCATGAGTAACATCCGGGTTGCCAGTATGGGCCTGGAACTCAAGTCATGCAAGGCCAGAGGAACAAATTGGCAAATCAGTGAGATCTCGGGTGTAGACGATTTGCCCATGAGATGAATTCATATTATTTGCGGTGATTTAAGGAATGGGCTAAAAATGTGTGGTTAGAACAAAGGTGGAATGATTAGACTGGTGTAGGAGAGCCATGGAGATCAGCAGTTGGGCAAATAATTCTTGGATAATAGTGAAGGCAGCTCTGAAATGGCTCACCAAGAATCTTTGCCTACACAAAAAGAGTTAAAACCATAAGAAGCCCAGTGAATTGGGAAGACACATAAGGGGTGAGTGGTTAGAGACCACAAGGTAGATTTGATGGGTCAGAAGAGTGACACGAAATAAACGAACTCCTCTAAATTGTAGCAGCAGTTATTGTCCACATGGTCTACAACACATTAATCATGTGCTATATTCAGCATCTCTTCAGTGAACTTTTATTTATATCTTTCATATGGGAATGGTGGTCCCTAAAATGAGAAAAGAGAGGGACTGTGAGGTCACAATCTTGGCTGGATCATCAAGATGAATCTGAGTTACAGATAGTAACTCACCCCAGGGTTGAGAAGGAAAGGACGTTTTACGGCAAGGATACAGATACTAACACTGTGTCAGCATCAACCCACGTTGTATGTGCACTTTCAGTGGATCTGTTATTGCCCATTAAAGCAATCAGTGACTGCATTCAAGCAGAACTCATATGCCTGAATGTAGGCATCTATCAATTTCTCAGTGAAACTCGAAGTACGAGCATGCCTGTGGGTGGGGTTTTATATATTTATTGGGATAGTTCCTTTATCAATATGTACACAGCTGAGAAATTCCCATAAAAAATAAAAACAAACAGCAACTTCTATTTCCAGGAATATCTAAAATTCTAGAGAAAACCTTTCAGAATAGCATGCCATGCCAAAAATGTTGCTAAACTATTTTTAATAAGTCTCTATAATTCATCGAGTTTGAACCAACGTATAGAATCTTGAAACCAGTATCATACCTGGTATGCAACATTTCTAGCACTCAAAGTTCTCTCACGAGGCTTTTCATGACCCCAAAAGTCCCCTCCCCTCATCTAGCAAGCACAGATATGCTTCTGTTACTAAAATTTTGCATGTTCTGGAATTTCAAGGAAATGGAATAATATGGGATGTAATCTTTTGTATTTGACTTTCACTTAACGTAATGCTTTCAAGATTCATCCATCCTATTGTGCTTATCCTAGTTTGTAGCTTTCATTGTTGGACAATGTTCCCTTGTATGAATATGCCACATTTTTTTTATCAACTTATGAGTTGATAGATCTTTGGATTGTTACAATTTTTAAATTTATAATGAATAGAACTTTTGTAATCATTTGAGCACAAGTCCTTGTGTGTACATATATTTTCTTTCATCCTAAAAAAAATACTTGGGAGTAGTATTACTGGGTTGTATGGTGAGCTTATGATGCACTCCGTGAATGACAAACTATTTTCCAAATGGGTGTATAATTTCACTTTGCCAGCAGCAATATCCAGGAGTTCCTGTTGCTCCATGATCTTGGAAATACTTAGTATTTGTTGTTAGTCTTTCTACTGTAACTTTTCTAGTCAGTATGTAATTTGCACTTCCTTTGTGACTAACAATATTGCATCTTTGCCATTTATTTTATAAATAATGCATTTTGTATATATTCTTTGGTAAAGAGTCTGTGTGAGGTTTTTACTGATTTTTAAAATCAATTCTTAATTGATTTTTTAAAATTAATTTTTAAATTGTTATTAAAATGTTAAAGTATTTTATATATTATATAAGCAAGTCTTTTACCAGATTTATGCTTTATGAGTATATTCTCCCAGCCTGTGCCTAATTTGTTCATCTTTTTAACTGTGCATTTCAAAAGCAAATGTTTTTAATTTTGCTGAAGTCAATTTAATAATTTTTTTCTTTTACAATCTCTGCTTTTTTGTGTGCCCTAGTAAGAAATCTTTGCCCAATTCAAGGTCACAAAAACTTCCCTCGTTTTCTTCTAGACGTTTTACATATCCAATTCGTGCATTTAGGACTGTGATCCATTTTGAGTTTTTATATATATATATATATATATATATATATATATGGAATATATATATGGAATATATATATGGAATATATATATATATGGAATATATGTATATGGAATATATA